>NC_068361.1:52473683-52773683 GCF_020536995.1 Dreissena polymorpha | reverse complement strand
TCCTGCATGGCCGCTGTAACAATAGGAAGCATGGAGTTACAACTACTTGTTGGGCCTTGCTGCGTGTTTGCACTATCCTGCATGGCCGCTGTAACAATAGGAAGCATGGAGTAACAACTACTTGTTGGGCCTTGCTGCGTGTTCGCTCTATCCTGCATGGCTGCTGTAACAATAGGAAGCATGGAGTTACAACTACTTGTTGGGCCTTGCGGCGTGTTCGCTCTTTCCTGCATGGCCGCTTTAACAATAGGAAGCAAGGAGTTACAACTACTTGTTGGGCCTTGCTGCGTGTTCGCTCTATCCTGCATGGCCGCTGTAACAATAGGAAGCATGGAGTAACAACTACTTGTTGGGCCTTGCTGCGTGTTCGCACTATCCTGCATGGCCGCTGTAACAATAGGAAGCATGGAGTAACAACTACTTGTTGGGCCTTGCCCCGTGTTCGCTCTATCCTGCATGGCCGCTGTAACAATAGGAAGCATGGAGTAACAACTACTTGTTGGGCCTTGCCGCGTGTTCGCTCTATCCTGCATGGCTGCTGTAACAATAGGAAGCATGGAGTAACAACTACTTGTTGGGCCTTGCTGCGTGTTCGCTCTTTCCTGCATGGCCGCTACAATAGGAAGCATGGAGTAACAACTACTTGTTGGGCCTTGCTGCGTGTTTCGCACTATCCTGCATGGCCGCTGTAACAATAGGAAGCATGGAGCAGCAACTACTTTGTTGGCCATGCTCTGTGTAAAGGGGTTCAATGCATGTGCATTACCGGTAAGTGTCGTCCCTGACTGCACAGGCTAATCAGGGACTGACACTTTCTGCCTTAAATGGATTTTTTTTGCAAAGAAGAGGCTTTCTGTAAAAATAAATAAAAATACAATACAAGCAGAAAGTGTCATCCCTGTCTGCACAGGCTTATCTGGGTAGACACTTTACACACACGCATTAAAACCTGTTTTTCGCAGAGCATGGCCCATTTGTATTTGTTTGTAATGTTGTTTGTGTTTTTATCACAAAGTTAATTTGAGATCTTGCGCTATAATTAAGTCATAATTGTTTTTTTTTTTGGCAAAGTTATTTTGTAACCTGGTTAAAATGAAGTCATAAATGTCTAAAAGATGCAAACAAAACAAAATCAATTCCATTATTCCTTCAATGTATTTTTTCTATGCAATTAACAAAAATGTGTAAAGGTTGACAGTCTAAAACTAGATGAAAGCTACTAAAATAACACAAATGCACAGCTCTTTCTCAAAGACGATCTCTTAAACACCAGATAAGCAGTATAAAAGGGCTACAAACTCACAAAATGTCTACTTTTCAGTTGTACACTGGTGTGTAAACAGCAGAAAACAAAAATGATTAATTTCAAAATATTTAAGTTTTTATTTAATATTTCTCGATGAAATTTGGCATACATATACTTTAGTAAACAAACAATATGTATGTGTAATTTGGTGGTTGTAAGTTATATAGTTATTGACTTACAGAAAAACGTGTTTTGTTGTCTGCTTGAAATTCAAATTTCCCTGTTAATGCTAAGCACCGCCCACTTGAAAGGTTATGAACTTCTCTCAGCCAATAGCTAACTGATGAGTCAAATCAAGTTTACATGTAAATACAGATTCACCACTATACCACATTGCTGTCTGCTAAAACACGTGTTTCTGTTTATAAACACTCTAATGTTATCAGCAAATCACTGGCAGATAAACCCAGCCCACTAGTAAATGTAGGTTAACATTTTACCACCACAAAATCCAACAAGTGAGATCCGGCTTTTAAGATCATTATGCAGCAATCGAATAAAGAATGCATAGAGAAAGTAAACCACAAAGGATGAGAAGTTAAAAGTGATTTTGTTACTAACGCCTTCAGTTTTTAGTCGCTTATGCAGGAAGTTATTTGAGTACATCAGGACTTTCTGAGTGGCCCTTTCACATAAGCGGACGTCTTCTCGTAGCTTTGTTCTCTCCACAATCACAAACTCCTCGTAGCGTTTAGACTTCTTGTGACCGTTTCCCAGACCTATGGAGCTGAAGAACAATAGCAGATTGTGCCCAAAGCCTATATGAACACCTATGCAGAACTCACAAAGAATAAAAACATTGTCAACCTTTATAACTGAGCAGTGCTCTGTTTAATGCATGTGCGTAAATTGTCTTCCTAGATAAGCGTGTGCAGTCAACAAAGGGCTAATCTTGGACGACATTTTCCCCCTAATCTTGATTTTTGTTAAGAAGAGACTTTCTTGCAACGTAAAATATCATACAAGCTGAAAGTGTCGTCTCTAATTAGCCTGTGTGGACTGCACAGGCTTATCTGGGACAACACTTTACGCACACGCATTAAACCTTTTTCACAGAGCACGGCTAAATTTTTTATTGATTATATTATTTCTTATAGGCAGGTATATCAACACTGATCCATCTCTGTATTTTGCAATATTATGTGTTGAATGGTATTTTCATTTTTTTTTTGAGACATTCCATAATTTAATGAATATCAGTGTTTATAGCTAAAAAACACTGTTAAGAATGACTATAGAGAACAAAATATCTTTAACCTTTCATTCAGAAAACTCAAAGCTAAAAAAATCAGACTTTATTTTTGTTCATAACAGTAATCAACACATTACATGTACTTCTAATTGTGTAATTATTTTTTCTTCTAGATTTTCATACATATGACCATAAAATTGAACTTGAAAAATTAATTTCTTCACCAAAATTATTATAAATCGCATTACTTTCTTCACCAAAATTAATATAAATCGCATTTTGAATTCTGATAACATTACGCAAAATACCGTCTTACCATTTAGATTTCAGGTTGCCAGGTAGCGTGTAACACTTTTCCTGTCGCAGTTTGCCAGACTCCTTCATCAGGTTGATCAGCCATTCAACTGTCTGCCTCTCACCTGCCCTCACTGAAACAAGCAACTATACTCCATAGACCAATAATTCACTCTTTCATAAAAAATAAGATGTGTTTGTGAAACACTGCGTTCCCCCCATATATTTGACCTTTTACCTTGAAGGATGACCTTGACCTTTCACCACTCAAATGTGCAGCTCCATGAGATACACATGCATGCAAAATATCAAGTTGCTATCTTCAATATTGCAAAGTTATGGCCAATGTTAAAGTTTGACGCAAACAAACAAACCAACAGACAGGGCAAAAACAATATGTCCCCCAGTAAAGGTTTTACTGGGGGACATAAAACCGTTATTTCTGAAATAAAATTAATTTTGGTAAAAATGTGAATATTTAAGTATAAACTCACATTGTACCTTTACTATTGAACATAAAATTGTATGGACTGTATAATAGAATTTACTTCTGCATTACTTCAATTTCAGCATTGACTGTCACCATGGTTACTTCTTGAGTAATTTAATTGACTTATAACATACTTAATTCTGCAGTAATTACATCGACTGTTACCATAGGTAATTCTACAGTAATATAAGGGACTGTTACTGTTGTCGGAATTTGATTGACTGTTACCACAGGTATTTAACAGTGATTTCATTGAATTTTATTATGGTTACTTCTGTAGTATTTTCATTGAATATTACCATTTTTACTTCCGCACAAACATTAATCTGTAACCGTAACTACCTCTGCAGTAAAATATATGGACTGTTACCATATTTACTCACATGCAGCTCTGACGATGTTTCTGCAGACACCCGCACAACTTTCGCTGATTGGGAGGGCAGTAAAGACGCTCAACTGAAAGAGACACCAAATTATACTTGTTATGAACATCTTTATCCTCCAGGAAATCAGGTGCCACCAACCACTAAGGAAAAATGTATGGCAGGAACCTATGAGCCTGCTGGAGAAGTAGTAAGTTTTTTCACTATTTTGGGAATGTGGCCGGGTCCCTTTGGATTGTAAAATCGCAGTAGTTTAACCAAAATTAGTAAATGAGTGTTGTTGTGTTTTTGTTAACAAATGTTTAAAAAAGAGAAATAAAGTGTTTTAAATATAAAATTTGATAAAAGTGTAACTTGTAGAGCTGGATGGGAGATTAACTAAATGTTGATTATTATTATTCATTATTTTGAAACCTTCAATTGGAAATTTTTAGGTCCCATCTGGGAAAAATATGTTCTTTTTCCCATTGGGAATGGGGCCGTAACAAAATAAAACACATAGAAGCTATACAGAAGCCCACCCATTTCATCCATGCCTCCACACTCAAAGTGTAGAGATGATCCGGAGGAAGAAGTGGATGAAAACCTTTTGGACAACAATCATGAAATTTATGCTTGTCGAAATATGCAGCCATGGTGCAGTGGATATTGTTTCTGCCTAGTGATCGGGAGGTCACATGTTTGATCACCACTGTGGGAGCGATCTTTAGATCTCCCCCATAGACAAAAACAACTGTTTTTTTCCCAGGAAACGGAATCAATAGCATTTCGATTAGCCTAAGAATTTTGATGCAATCCAGATAACAACAAAAAGGTTTACACTAATCTTGCACTGAGTAAGGACTCAAAGTGCTTAATATACTGTTGAGACGCATCAACAGTTGTGATCTTTAGTTAAAATTTCAAAACACGCAAGCAAAACAACACATGTGTTGATAGGGCACATGAGCCTTCTCATTCCACCTTTGTCTGGAAATCTGCTTAGAGAAAAAATAAGATGCATACTGCCAAAGTTGTTGTTGACCTCTAAGTGTGACCTTTACCTTTGAGGTTATGAGACTGGGTATACAGGAGACACCCAGCCTCCTCATAGTAGTCATTTGCAGTACAGTAAGTCTTCTTTGAATTGCACTATGAATGAAAATGTTAACGCACGAAAAAGCTGTTTAATGACACAATGTGACATTTGACCTCTGAGGTAGGCAGACAGGTTTTACACACAAATTCCGTCTCCCGCTGGCGGTAATTATCTCAAATAGCCTGATGACTGACAAAGTTACAGGCCATGCCAGCAGTTGTATAGCCAAAATTGACCTTTGAACTCATTGTGTGACCTTTACCTTAGAGATTTAACAACAAGTGTACACATGACACTTTGTCGTTTGATGGATTGAATGCGCGTCAAGTCATTTTAAAATCCTTCACTACCCGTTATATGGCAAATTTATGAACAAGACAGCAATGTTCAAAGCTGTTAATGGACAAATTTGAATTTTCACCTAGATAAATTTGACCTTGACCTTAGAGATAGTGAAAGAGTGGTGACACATTGTCAATGTATTTCAAAATTCATCAATATATGGCAAAGGTGTGGCTGAGACAGGATTATTCATAATGTTTTATTTCTAAATTTGACCTTCAAGTGTGACCCTTAACTTTGAGGTAGGGAGGCGGCATTATATGTGAGACTTTTTCTTATAATGGTAGCCATTGAAATATGTGTCTAGTTATCTTTAAAGCCAACAATACCTGGCAAAGTTATGGCCCAGACAACAAAGATTGTAAGGCAATTACACAAATAGTGTCACAGCTATATGCTGCCTTCTTCAAATGTTCAAATGGGGGGGGGGGACTAAAAACATCCAGACAGAAGACAAAAAAAGAGGGTATCAATCGTGCAGCGTACCAAGCGGTTCATCCCACTCAGCTTTCAGCATCTGGATGTATTCAGAGATGTCCTCCATGTAGAGTTTCTGTTCCTCTTTGGTTGGCAGGGTGACAGCCTTGGCCAGTCGCTTTTGAGATCTGTCATACAGGCTAACTACAAGAAAGAGAAGGGGATATGAGAAGCGTTCTAGGAAAAACGGGCTTAATGCATAAGCATAAAGTGTCGTTCAAGTTAAGCCTGTGCTGTTTGAACAGGCTTTCAGGGATGACACTTTACCCTTAATGTTATTTTTTGTTTTATAGAAGAAGTCTTTCGGTAATGAAAATCCAGTTTAGGCAAAATGTGTCGTCCCTGGTTAGCCTGTGAGGACTGGAATGACACTGTATGCACAGTTTTCACTGAACAAGGCTCCTATGGATCCCCTACAATTTGTGCTGGGCTTCTAGATTTTAAGAGACTTTTATATTCTTTGTACAAAATGTTCTTAAATACATGTAAAAAATGTTGGCAACTATCATCTAACTACCTATGCCACACAATAAGCTGCATAGGATATTATGTGTGTGTATGACGGTTTATGAGGTCCGTTAAAGCCTGAGGCTGTATTATGTAAGGATAACGTATTATGTAAGGATAACAAGTATGTCCCAGCATTTCTACCTTATGAACCTAATTGACTCACAAGAGTTAGAAGTAATTTTGAATCAAAGCTCCAATTCACAGGCTCTTTTCTGAAAGACATTGAATTTCGCGGTTGGTATTGTTCTCTGTGAGGGAAACCAGAGTTCTCATAGGAAATAACACCTTTATAGATTGATGAGCACTTATGCAACTCACATGTTGTGAGAGTGTGAAAATATCAGAAAAAATCAGAATGAGATCGGAAAACGACATCACACAAACCACTCTTATGATAAAACTAAAATACAAAACACATGAAATATTCCCTTTTTATTCACCAATCAGTTTTTAGACTTACAAATATAAAGAGGAGACCCAAAAAATGGTAACTGGTTGTTACAATTAAGAATAATACCAATGACAAAATGAATAAAGAGATTGCAAATGCTGTAATTGGCATGGGTTACTACAATGATGTAAGATTAAAATGTATAGGGTTCTAGGAACAAGACAGTTTCAAGAACTTTGTCTCGAGAGTCAAGTCAATTAATTGCCTAGCGGTCAGAGGCATGTATTCAACAACCAATTCCTAGAAGAATCAATAAAGAATAGACATAGAACCAAGAAATTACATTCAAAATAAGAATTTATAAATATATTGTTCTAAATGATGAATTCTGAAGTCACAGGAGTTAAATTTCATGTCATATTAACCCTTTCACACTCAGAAGGAAAGTGAAACTCGCAGTCTTTTCAGGTTTTATGCTGTTTGCTGCTCATCAGTATCTAAGGTTTGGAGATGAAGTCTTTAAAGCTTGAATCTAGTAAGGGAGGTCTTTGATTAAATATATTTTTCTGAGGGACTACGAATGCATAAAAAAACATTATCTAAGTGGTGAAGGTGTAATCTGTATAGCATACTTAAGTGTTAAAACACAACGGTTTCAAGAATGTTTTCCATTTTAGACTCAAGTCTAAGACTGGTTTGGTAAATACGACCCCTGTCCCATACGGCCCCTGTCCCATACTGCCCCTGTCTCATACCGCCCCTGTCCCATATGGCCCCTGTCCCATATGGCCCCTGTCCCTTACTGCACCTGTCCCATACCGCCCCTGTCCCATACCACCCCTGTCCCATACCGCCCCTGTCCCATACAGCCCTTGTCCCATACTGCCCCTGTCCCATACCGCCCCTGTTCCATACCGCCCCTGTCCCATACCGCCCCTGCCCCATACTGCCCCTGTCCCATACCACCCCTGTCCCATACAGCCTCGGTCCCATACCGCCCCTGTCCCATACTGCCACTGTCCCATACAGTCCCTGTCTTATACAGCCCCTGTCCCATACCGCAGGAGTTACACAGCTGGATAGGCTGCTGTGTGAGCATGTCAATACGAGACTTGGGCAGCGGTGTGTGCCGCGATGGGAGGCTCTTCTTAACCAGCTTTGACTTCAGATTGACAACATACGGCGACTTGCACATGTGACAACAGAATGGCTGACCTGTAAGAAACAAGAGAAATGCATCTAGGATTTTTAGAGTTTTTAAAGGATTTGTTTTTGAGGATAAGGATAGACCCAGATCCTAGGTCTTCGGGTAATTATTGCAACCAATTTGTTAGACAGTCACAAAATATTCATAAGTTAAGTCTTTTTTGATAGCATAATTAATTTAAAAGTATTGTTTGTTAGAAATAATGCTTGTATTTTATTGTTGCTAAATCGGTAAACAAGCCATGGCAAGATAATTTTTAGATTGCAACACTTTTAAAGAATTACTATTGTGACCCCATGCTGGCCTGGTTATAGGGGTTTGTTTTCATAAAAAGTAACTTTACACTGTTTTCATATTACCAGCGGTTCTATAGAATTATCTGTTTACTGTACTTATAAAATATATTTGTTCGAAGAAAGTAATATTTAACTTCTATTCTGTAAAAAGTGTTGCCTTTTTATTCTTAAATGACATGTAGGTGCACATACCATTTACAATATCATACGACCGGCCGGGAGAGGTCTTCATTGAGTGAATGGAAGCCTTCTTTTTGAGCCCATCTGCTTTACTGATGTCTGGCGAGAACGACATTCGTTTCCTCTTCTTCCTTTCACTCCTCCTCTCACTGGGCTCTTCTTTTATCGCAGACTCTTCCATTGCAAACATTCCTTGACATAATACAGAAAAAAAACTTCATATGTGATTTTGATTAAAAAAATTGGTTACGGATGTTTAAATTAATGGAATAGCTCAAATGAACTTGATGAAACAAAATGAAAACACGTTTAAAAAAACCATGCCAGGTTATCTTCAGTTAGTAAGTTTAGTGGCAAAACCACACATAAATTTTGGGCAGATACATGTATTGGTCACTTTTTTGGAAAACAGACCCTTAAGATGAAAAAACCTGACAAACAATTATGGATTCTTTTTTGGAGAGAAAACATTTTTTCTTTACCAACTTCATATATAATTATAGTATACTGTATCATTATCAAAAGCACTCCCGGTGGTTGCTAAGAGTAGTGTCTCTCACTGTAATTCAAGATAAAAAAAGGATCTAGAGCTTTTCAAGAGTCTTCAAAAAGCTGTTTAAACACAGAAAGTATCACATCTGTTGCGTCTGTTAATATCTGGCCTAAAAAAGTTGGGGAAGGTTTTTTGGGAGAAAATGTTTTAAAAAGTCATTTATTGTTTACATGTCTGTTCTTTCTTTAATAATTGTCCAATCAGCGTTGATCTTACATGTTTGCGAATGGCTGAGGACATACCATAAGGAAATGATCACCTTTTATACTGATTAATATTTAATATCACGGCTTTTTTTCCTTCTGTGAGAATAGCCGGTTTTCACAGTTTTGGGAAATTTGCGACTAAAATGTTCACAATTTGTAGGCCTAAAAAGTTTGCGACTCAAATTTTCACAATATCAAGAAGTTCACGACTTAAATTTTCACAATTTAAGAAACTTTGCAACTATTTTTTTACAATTTTGAACAGTTCGTGACTCATTTTTTCACAAAATATTAATAACATAAATCTGGTTACACAGTCAGAAGTGGTTTCTGGTGCTAGTGTTTCTCTAGCCAGTCTGGGTTCAAGCTATAGTCTACACTGGGCACACTTTTCCGATATGGTTCATATAGATCTGCATAAACATAGCTCATTCATTCGCCATTAAATATTGTATAAAAAATGTGTAAACAATGTGACATTTCTCGATTTAATCAGGTGATATAGATATATCTATAATAAGTATTCCTATTGCAATGAAGGTTTGAACTTTGAAGCCCATCTTTTTTTTCAAAACATTTTTTGCATTATGAATCTGTCCCATAAATGCAAACGACTATAGTGCCAATGAACAGTTAGTCTTTATAAGCTTTTATTTGCTGAACATACACTTCTTGTAGACCTGTCTGACCCGAATTCGTAGTTTAATGCATGCATATGCACAGTTCTAGGCAATCTTTTTATTCTCCTTACATGGCTTTAGAAATACGAACAAACCTAACCTACATCCGGGCTTTGTAATATAAGGGGGAGAATTTTTGCTACTTCTTTACTGTAAGAGTGCCCTCCCTCGTTTACAACCAGGAAGTAAACAATCACCCTCTATGGTTGTCGATCCCTGTTCCCACATACGCATGTACCCGTCATGAAAAAAGGGAAGTTATGGACTTTACCGTCTATCTATTTATAGTATAGGAAGTTCAAGTACTGAAACAAGGACATGTAAATTTTCGCAATTTTCTTTTTACTGAAAAAAATGTCAGCACCAGAGACCATAACTATTTTGAAAGCCAGTGTAAGTGTTTTTCGATAAACATTTTTGATGGCCGTTGTAATTTAAAAAGAGTTTTTTTTTGTATAAATGGTATGGTTAACCACTAGAAGGTAACGCAGACGATATTGTTACAATTAGTAAATTTAGTGTTGACTTATTAATTAATCACGTGTTGTTTGTTTAACCATTCATGATGGATGGTATGACCTAGCTGTTTGTTTAGTCAGGAACCTATACAATTTTTTTTGTATAGGACCCTGATTTAGTTTTGGCCAGTTATTAAAACCATAAACTTAAACTTAATTCTATAACTTATCTTGTTACCTGACTAACACAACATTTGATCAAGCATAACTAATTTATCTTGTTACCTGACTTGTAACACACAATTTGATCAAGCATAACTTATCTTGTTACCTGACTAACACAACATTTGATCAAGCATAACTTATCTTGTTACCTGACTAACACAACATTTGATCAAACATAACTTATCTTGTTTCCTGACTAAAACAACATTTGATAAAGCATAACTTCTCTTGTTACCTGACTAACACAACATTTGAAGCATAACTTCTCCTGACTAACACAACATTTGATCAAACATAACTTATCTTGTTACCTGACTAACATAACATTTGATCAAGCAAGCATATCTTGTTACCTGACTAACACAACATTTGATCAAGCATAACTTATCTTGTTACCTGACTAACACAACATTTGATCATAAAGCATAACATATCTTGTTACCTGACTAACTCAACATTTGATCAAGCATAACTTATCTTGTTACCTGACTAACACAACATTTGATCAAACATAACTTATCTTGTTACATGACTAACACAACATTTGATAAAGCATAACTTCTCTTGTTTCCTGACTTACACAACATTTGATAAAGCATAACTTCACTTGTTACCTGACTAACACAACATTTGATCAAGCATAACTTATCTTGTTACCTGACTAACACAACATTTGATCAAGCATAATGTCTATTATTACCTGACTAACACAACATTTGATCAAGCATAACGTCTCTTGTTTCCTGACTAACACAACATTTGATAAAGCATAATTTATCTTGTTACCTGACGTACACACAATTTGATCAAGCAAAACTTCTCTTTTTTCCTGACTAACACAACATTTGATCAAGTATAATTTATTTTGTTACCAGACTATTACAACATTGAATCAAGCATACCTTATCTTGTTAACTGACTTACACACAATTTGATCAAGCATAACTTCTCTTGTTACCTGACTGAAACAACATTTAATCAAGCATAACATATCTTGTTACCTGACAAACACAACATTTGATAAAGCATAACATATCTTGTTACCTGACAAACATAACATTTGATCAAGCATAACTTATCTTGTTACCTGACTAACACAACATTTAATCAAGCATGACTTCTCTTGTTACCTGACTAACTTAACATTTGATCAAGCATAACTTATATTGTTTCATGACTAACACAACATTTGATAAAGCATAACTTATCTTGTTACCTGACTTACACAACATTTGATCAAGCACAACTTATCTTGTTACCTGACTAACACAACATTTGATAGAGCATAACTTATCTTCTTACCTGACTAACACAACATTTGATAAAGCATAACTTCTCTTGTTTCCTGATAAACATAACATTTGATCAAGCATAACTTATCTTGTTACCTGACTAACACAACATTTGATCAAGCATAACTTATCTTGTTACCTGACAAACACAACATTTGATCAAGCATAACTTCTCTTGTTACCTGACTAACACAACATTTGATCATAAAGCATAACTTATCTTGTTACCTGACCAACACAACATTTGATAAAGCATAACTTCTCTTGTTACCTGACTAAAACAACATTTGATCAAGCATAATTTATCTTGTGTCCTGACTAACACAACATTTGATCAAGCATAACTCATCTTGTTACCTGACTAACACAACATTTGATCAAGCATAACTTATCTTGTTACCTGACTAACACAACATTTGATCAAGCATATCTTATCTTGTTATCTGACTAACAAAACATTTGATAAAGCATGACTTCTCTTGTTACCTGACTAACATAACATTTGATCAAGCATAACTTATCTTGTTTCCTGACTAACACAACATTTGATAAAGCATAACTTCTCTTGTTACCTGACTTACACAACATTGAATCAAGCACAACTTATCTTGTTACCTGACTAACACAACATTTGATAGAGCATAAATTATCTTGTTACTTGACTTACACAACATTTGATAAAGCATAACTTCTCTTGTTTCCTGACAAACATAACATTTGATCAAGCATAACTTATCTTGTTACCTGACTTACACAACATTTGATAAAGCATAACCTATCTTGTTACCTGACACACACAACTTTTGATGAAGCATAACTTCTCTACCTGACTAACACAACATTTGATCATAAAGCATAACTTATCTTGTTACCTGACTAACACAACATGATAAAGCATAACTTCTCTTGTTACCTGACTAAAACAACATTTGATCAAGCATCACTTCATTTGTTACCTGACTAACACAACATTTCATCAAGCATAACTCATCTTGTTACCTGACTAACACAACATTTGATAGAGCATAACTTATCTTCTTACCTGACTAACACAACATTTGATAAAGCATAACTTCTCTTGTTTCCTGACAAACATAACATGACTAACACAACATTTGATAAAGCATAACTTATCTTGTTACCTGACAAACACAACATTTGATCAAGCATAACTTCTCTACCTGACTAACACAACATTTGATCATAAAGCATAACTTATCTTGTTACCTGACTTACACAACATGATAAAGCATAACTTCTCTTGTTACATGACTAAAACAACATTTGATCAAGCATAACTTCTCTTGTTACCTGACTAACACAACATTTCATCAAGCAAAACTCATCTTGTTACCTGACTAACACAACATTTGATAAAGCATAACTTATCTTGTTTCCTGACTAACACAACATTTGATAAAGCATAACTTACCTTCTTACCTGACTAACACAACATTTGATAAAGCATAACTTCTCTTGTTACCTGACTAAAACAACATTTAATCAAGCATGCACATAAAGATTGGGACCGTATTCAGGGACCTTTACAAACAAATTGGTCCCTGCCCTATTCTAATTTGCTGTTTTTTCATATTTAATAATAATAATTCGAAATTTTCATAGGTTCTAAATGAACTTAGACCTGTGCTATGCAGGGACCTGACTCCTGAAAACCACTTTCCATACCTGAGATCCAGGTAAGATATTCATATGAGCCCTAATCTGGAAAATTGAGTGTGATGCATGTGCTGTAAGTGTCGTCCCAGATTAGCCCGTGCAGTCCGCACAGTCTTATCCGGGTTAACACTTTACGCACATGCATTAATTCCCATTTTCTCGTATACTATTTCATCTCATGCCATGGGGCTGTATTCACAATGTATCATATTAAAGGCATCATCAAAGAAAATGGCTGAAATTGGGGACAATTTGTTTAAAAATCTTAAATTGGATTTTGAGATCGCATAGTATTTGTCTACCGGTACTTTATCATATTGGAATTTTCCTGACTTTAAATTTCTTATACACTTGACTGACTGAATTGTATTTTTATTTTAATAATAAACATCCATTAAAAGCTAGAATTTCCTATCAGCATATGTACATGGACAGCTGATGAGCACTTCTGGCTTTCAACAGATGATTGTCCATACAAGCCAGAATGCATTAAAAGCATTTGCACATAGACTGCAGATAAGACCTTCTTGGCTCTCTTGGCACAGTTTTAAAAGCTGTGTGCTGACAGTTTATGCTTTTAGTTGTGACTTCAAAATGCTATGCCTAGACACTCACATTTGTCAAGCAATTTTTACGTAATTGCTTTATACACAAGTGGCATGCTGGTACATCGAATTCGACATTTTAGAGAGTATGAAATTTCTCCACTCCTTATTATCTTATATTTTACTTCAGGTATATACTGGGACAAGATGACATTGACCGTATAGTTCATCAAACCACCAAAAAGCAGAAGGCGGACATGTTTATTGAAATATTGGTACTCTTATATATGATCATTGTAACTATGATTTTTAACTAGTACATTATATAAGAACAAAACCTACGTTTTGAAGTGGCTTTATGGTCGTAATGTAAAGGCCATGGAATACATACTGTGGATTTCTATGATGGTATTTCCTATAAACCCTTTAACACTTAGTTAAATTTGATTAAAGACCTTTCTTTCTAGATTCAAGTTTTAAAGGCTTCATTTCCAACCCTTAGATACTGATGAGCAGCTAACAGCATAAAACCTGAACAGACTGCGAGTGACTTGCTGGCTGTTCTTGTTTAATGCTATTTGCACAAAGCCATTTTCACTTTGCTTTTGAGGGGGACAGGGCTAAACAGACTGTCCCAGATTACCGGTTAGGCAGAGTAGGCAACTGTCTATGGGCCCTTGCTACTTTTAGGGCCCCCATGAGACTGACAAAATAATTTTTTTTACCTTCTTAGCCTTATGTAATGACTTGACAAAGCCAATTATTGTATATCAAATGTTATGTTCTGATTAGAGGCATTGTAACATTTTGCCAGCCTTGGCACTGGAAGGCTAATTTAAACTAGTGAACATTACTGGACACTGGCGCTCTATGAAGCACTAGGTGGACTAGGGACCTGGGCCCCAAAATTTCACTGCCTATGGGCCTCCAAGCTGCTTATCCGTCACTGTAAATAGATGATTTGTCTAGCTTATTATGTGCTTATTTGCTATATATTTACTGATAAATTCATGGTGTCTCGTTTCAGAATCAGAAAGGTCAAAGCGGTTTTGATGAACTTGTGAAATCAATCATCAAGGAGAGGACACAGATCTTTTTGGCTGAGAAAATAAACAAAGCCTTCGAGGAAAAAATGCACAGATTAAATGGTATTGGATTAACCATCAGGGTTGAGAATGTTAATAGTCCTGAGAGATATATAATATATTGCTATATTTTGGTGTACATGCATGGCTACATTTTCCTATGATTGCACAGGTAATATTAAGATCTTGGGTACAAGTCCTAAAATTCGCTTCTGAGTTTTGGTATTCAGGCCACCAGTTCTGACATCTGGTCTTTCGCTTGTTTCTCCAGTTTCTCCCAAGAGCAAAAGACGAAACACACAAAGTAGCAATTATGATAATAAATTGTACCCATTTTTAATTACATCTTAAATTCTGCAGAGGTGCTGGTACATTCTGTGGCGTCTCATCTGGATCCAAACTGTTTGCAAAGGCCTTCAAAATTCGGTTCACGCACTGAAAGGGTTAACTCAATAAATCTTATGTGAACAGAAACTTCAAAATTCAGTTCACGCACTGAAAGGGTTAACTCAATAAATCTTATGTGAACAGAAAAAACACTAAGTTGACTAAATGATCAAAATCAACTCAAAAAATGAGAACAAACTCAAAGTTTAGTAAGAATATTGACCTTAGTATGTTCATTATACTAGGCCCTTGCAGAGATTACCAAAGTAATTGCAAAAAGTATGCCTGGCTTAGTTCAAGCCCCTTTTTTTCAGCCATCTTTAATCACAACAACAGCAGCAGCCCTGTCCTGGACCCAGAGCCCTCTTTGGGCAGCTCCTATCGGGCGTCTCAGAGCCCAGTGGAGCACTGCAACAGCCCAGAGCCCGAGAAAGCCTGCTACTCCCCTTTCCTGAGTCTTGAGTCCCTTCGGAGCTCATACTCAGATCTTGGGGTGGATACCGACAAACTTCCTAAACCAGTCATGCCGGACAAGGTTGACATTTCTGAAGGAGAAAAGAAGAAGGAGGTGGATGATGGTTGTGATTTTGATAAAGATAGTTACTCTGACAGTCTGAAGTCGGTAGAGATTGTGATTGAGAACTCGAAAGAATCCAAGGCTTGATGAAGCCAGGGTGTACACAAATCACTTGCATCTGCCTGTTATTGAGGACTCGAAAGAATCCAAGGCTTGATGAAGCCAGGGTGTGCACAAATCACTTGTATCTGCCTGAATGTTCCCATCTTGAAGATTAAGGAGTTTTGCTTATCTGAACCGGGTTTTGGGAAATTGGGTATAATAAATGTACATAAAAGTGTTGTCCTTTGCCCGTGTTATCTCTACAGGCTAATCAGAGACGACACTTTCCACATTTATGGAATTTTTTGTATATAAACAAAGTCTCTTCTAAATGAAAATCCAATCTAGGTGGAAAGTGTTGTCCCAGATTAGCCTGTGCAGTATGCACAAGCCTGTTCAGTATGCACATTCATTAAGCCCTGATTTCCCAGAACGAAGCACATTTAAAGAAAGTTTTTAGGCTCGCATAGTGGGAGGCATTCAAAATTACAACTGTCGGTCTGTCTGCCCCATTCATAATAATTGGTTTCAAAATTGTGTGTTTTTGTATTTGTCTGCTGGGAAGATTTTGCATTTACTCTCTAAGCTGAACTACTGTCATTTGTAGGTAGGAGATTACGAAAGTAGGAATTTTGGATGCAATTAATTTTTGGCAGAATTATGGCCCTTGGACATGTTTGAACTTCAATAATGATGTCCCCTATGAAATTGTGTTTTGGCTGGGCATAATTTGTTTACAGTAGAATGACTTTTATGTCAAGGTGATCCCAATAAAAGAAATTTGGCTGCAACTAAATTTGTTGAATTTATTTCGACTATAAACACTTCAAAAAGTGTTTCAATCTTTGGTGCATGACTGCTCTGTTATGGTTTGTGCATTTTGTTTAAACTCTTTAGCCTAGGTTTAGGTTGCAATCATTTTTTGAGGATTTCAACATTTTTTCACGTTAAATATATAAATGAAAACTGTAATGATTAGGTGATAATCAAAATGTATGAAAATTAATCTTGATTTACTTTTTTTTTTGAAAGTAAATGATAATAAAAAAGTGTGTGTCTTATTTTGGATGACACAACGTTTTCTTTGTAAAAATATGTGTGAAGGGGCATATCTGTCTATTACATATCTTAGTATTGTAATAAAATGGTTCTCTGCATAGCTAAAGAACTTTGTTGTTTTTTGCAACCGTGAGCTTTTTTCTGTTGAAAGGGATGACCATTATTACTGATTAGCAAAAATATTTTCTTTAATATAAAGCTTTTTTGCCGGTTTGCCTTAGATTTTTTTAAGAATGTTCTATTTTTAGATATGTGTATACAATTTTATGCTTTCTACACACTTTTGTTAAAAATAAATGCTGATATTTTTTTATCAGTTTCATTCCATTTCTGTGTAACTAAACTGTTACAAATGCTTTGCCTGAGCTATTTGAATTTTATACTATGTGCATTTTATAGTTGTTTTTTAAGTTTTTTATATTTTTTATTTAATTGCAGTTAATATTCGCTTTATGCTATTTTCATGTAACTGAACTTCTTTGCCTCAGGTGAGGTGAGTAATTATCAAAAAGTATTTTGCTTAATAGTTAAGCTGATTCTTTGTAAATACAGTCATGCAAATGAATAGAGCATCAAAGTTGAAAAGGTTGTATTTTATTTTTTATAAGATTTTTCAATGTTTAATTGTTATTACACATTTTATAACTTATAATGTATAATTTGTAAATATCCTAGCAAACATGTCGAGTCCAAAATATCGCACATTGAAATGTTCAACTGATGTATTGTTTTATATTTTTTCTTGTCAACTGCTGTGTTAGTTGCTTTTAGTTTTAACAATAAAGTGGTATCGGGTTTTACATTATTTTGGATTTTTTTAATTGTTGTGTAATACCCCCGTCACACCGGACTGGTGTCCTTACTGCGTCATTACGGCGACCCAAGTCGCAGTGAGGACGACAAAGACGCCGGAGGGACGCAAGAGGACGCAGTGAGGACGCCGTAAATTGCTCAGGACGCGAGCCCACGGCGACCACTTTGAACATGTTCAAAGTAGTTGCCAAAGTCCGGCGTTTTACGGCGTTTTAATAAGGACGTCGTAGAGACGCAGTAGTCGTAGTAGGGACGTGGTAGGGTCGCTGTAAGGTCGCCATGGACGTCGTGTGGTAGCCGCTTAAACCCAAAGAATATGATAATTGACTGCAAGGCGACCGTACGGCGACATTATTGCGACATTATTACGTCCTTTGTACGTCAATTGCGTCCTCAGAACGACTATGGTCGCATTAAGAACGCCAAGGACGCCGCTCAGACACCGCATGGTCGGCTTTGATCGCCGTAAGGACGCAGTACGAACGCGATAAGTTCGCCATAAACGTATTAAGGACGCCACGAGGACGCGCAGAACGCCATACACCAGGACGCTGGTGTGACGGGAAGGCGAAAATCAGCGTTTTCACCGAAAAAAGTCATTGGCGTCCTTACTACGACAATCAGAAATTTCCAGAAACACAGTCTTAGGTCTCCATAAGGACTCCAGTCCGGTGTGACGGGGCTATAAAGGTGTATGAATATAAATGTATGTTAAAGGGGCGTATGCAAGGTATTTCCCATGGCTGAGTTTCAAAAGGCATGTTCTATTTTGTATGTTTGGACACCGCTTTGTATGTACACGAAATAAAATTGGTTTAGATTATTTTGCTCATTGTGCCCTTTTCCGCCTGTTTGTGCTTCCATTTATATTTACCGTCTCATAACCAATTAATTTCAGTGAGCTCTATGTATTTTTATTTTAGTACAGATTTTAAATAAAATGTTCCTACATAATCTGATAATAGGACGAAATGGGAAGTCCGTACCTGTCTTTCAAATGTAAAGGCCAAATTTTAAGGTCATTGTGTCAACACAATAGGTCGTGTACAAACACAGAATCTACAGTATCAATAAACATGATAGATTTTTTTCACAAATTACCTGTAATCATTAAGATATTTTGGTTCCATGTTCGGTGCCAAAAATACAGGGAATGTTTGGATTTGTATGTCTGTTTTTGTTAAGTATGACTATTAACTTAACATTTCCAAAACCATCTTTAATATCCTTAAAACTGTTTTGAGGTAAATGGCTCTGGAAACAGAGCGTATGTAACACGTCTGATAAACATAAATAAAACATGAACACACGTCTGATAAACATAAATAAAACATGAACACACGTCTGATAAACATAAATAAAACATGAACACGTCTGATAAACATAATTAAAACATGAACACAAAGCCTTTCTCAGTCAAAATAACAATTTCTTTTAATTTTAATGTTTTCGGAGTACGAAGAGAGTGAGTCTACACAAGTTTCATTAACCTAATGTCTGTGTGCTAAAGTATTGGCAAAATTCAGTGTGAAATTTTCAATCGTTTGTGTAACCATAGCAAACATAGTTTGGGTATGACGAAATAAATGAATATTTCGACATATGGCATTCTATCCACATACCGACTTTTTAAAACCTAGTCACGTTCGTTTTGATAAGAACGTTTTGAGCTGGTCCATGGACCAGATTTTATGTTTGCCTTACTTATGTAACCAAAGCAACCACAATTTTTGTCTTACGAAAAAAATCCTGAAATTACATATACATTCCCCATATGGCTCTATCAACATACTGAATTTCATCAATCAAGCATTAATACTTTAATAGTACTCGCAGGAGCCAGATTTTTTTGGACGAAAAGTCGGACAGACGTTCACAAGTAATATAATATGCACACACTATTGATGTCCTTCTATCCACATACCAAGTTACATCAACCTATTTTATATACTTGTTGAGTTATCGCAGGATCCAGAATGTAAGATATTTGTTTAATATTATTTCTGTAACCATAGCAATCGTATGTTTGGAAGAAAAACTAAAATAACTTATATTCGCCGTATGGCCGGCTATCCACATACCCATTTTCTTTAACATAGCTTAAGTACTTTTTATGCTCCCCCAATTTTTTTAGGGGGAGCATATAGTCGCCGCTTCGTCTGTCCGTGCCTCCGTCCGTGCACAACTTTTGTCTGGGCTATTTCTCAGCAATTAATGACCGGAATTCAATTAAACTTTATGGGAAGCTTCACTACCAAGAGAAGATGTGCATATCATCAGCCGGTTCTAGTCGGATGATTTTTTGACAGAGTTATGGCCCTTTGAAATTTTCCATTGACTGTACATATAGTGCAATTCTTGTCCGGGCTATTTCTCAGCAACTAATGACCGGAAATCAATGAAACTTTATTATGGGAAGCTTCACTACCAACAGTAGATGTGCATAATATCAGCCGGTTATGGTTGGATGATTTTTCACAGAGTTATGACCCTTTGAAATTTTCTATTTCTAAGCAACTAATGCCCGGAATTAAATGAAACTTTATGGGAAGCTTCATTACCAAAAGGGGATGTGCATATTATTAGCCAGTTCTGGTCGGATGATTTTTTTTACAGAGTTATGGCCCTTTGAAATTTTCCATTGTACATATAGTGCAATTCTTGTCCGAGCTATTTCTCAGCAACTTATTACGGGAATTCAATGAAACTTTATGGGAAGCTTCACTACCAAAAGGAGATGTGCATATTATCAGCCGGTTATGGTCGGATGATTTTTCACAGAGTTATGGCCCTTTGAAATTTTCTATAAACTGTACATATAGTGCAATCCTTGTCCGGGCTATTTCTCCCCAACTACTGACTGGAATTCAATGAAGCTTTATGGGAAGCTTAACTACCTTGAAGAGATGCGAATGTTATTTGTGGGTTCTGGTTAGAAGATTTATTTAGAGAGTTATGGCCCTTTGAAATTTTTAAGTTGCTAAACCATCCGTCGTTTTTTGTCCAAAGTTATGCCCCTCAAGACGTTTGTTTTTATCTGAATATATAGTGCAATATTGTGACAAAAAAACCTTTGGGGAGCATCACCCGTCTCCGACGGTTTCTTGTTTTATCCTGCCTCTGTTGCAAACATTGCCCTAATAAAGGGGTGGCAAATAAATTTTCCTATCTCCGGTCAACAGGAAGTAGCGTATTCCTACGCACGCAGCGACGATTAACATGTTCTAATATTTGACATTTGAAATTTATTGGGACGCATCATGAATGTTATCGTTATATTATATATCATCCTTTTTTCTTCTTTAAAATATATTACCGAACCAGCTTGCCGTATTTATCATTTTCATTTACTTGATCATGCAATTTATGACGTATCTAGTGTGACGTCATTTCTCAGACAAAACATCTATCTAGTTTCTCTAGGATTTTAGGTACAACAATTTTGACACACAGGTGGAAGTAACGTACCCTGGATAGTAGATGGGCCCAGGAGCCCAATATATTCAAATAAATATATAAAATCATGTTTAATGAGAGAACAATTGACAAAGAGCCATGAAAAAAAATCCCCACCCTCTGATATTGGAATCATATATAGAGATGGTTGGTGCCGAGATGGAGGAAGTTTATCCGGTGAGGCTTAGAAAAAGAAAATAGGGCGAGCTTTTAAAAGCAAGCATGCCTCGCCATGTAAACCTTTTTTCAACTCGTCGGATAAATTCAAGTACACAATCACACTAACATAGTATTCTCTATCTACCGCGCGGCTCAACTATCATCACGTGGTTGGTTATGAAGGCAGGGATTTGATCCAGATATGCTGGCTCCAGTCAAATCTCTGCGAGGAGGTTGGCTATAGCACTGTAATGTAATAATAATGAAATTGATATTGATATGTTTTGTCTTAAGTGCAGTACATTTTTTTTCAAAGCACAGATTACATTTGAAGTATAATATAGTAATTGACACAATTGTTGGTTGTTTGTTTACCATTTGCTGACAACAAGCAAGATACATTTTCATGTTACGAAATTTTATTTGCTTGCTTCTTTCTTTGTCATACTTTTCTTGAAATAAGTTTCAAGTTTTGCATACAATCGGAGCTGCAATTGTGTGACCCGCTAAGATATTTCGCAGCGAGTAAAGTCGAGATAAAGAGAGAATATTATCAAACCACCGCATTGATATCTTTCTGATATAACGTTGCCTGATATATTGTTTTATATCATGGTCAACAGAGAGTTCTTTTATCAGTCATGTGTGGAGGATGGTCATATTACTCGGAATCAACTATAACGTTATCATTTTTAGTAAAATCGAATCAGATTCAACAAAACAAACAATTTGATACCAAGATGTAATATATTTTGAACACAAAATGCTACACAAATAGCAAAAATCATTTTTTACAAATATTAAGCGCAGGTGCTCATGACGTCATCATAAACACGTCAAACGACAAAAGTCATATTCTCAAACTGCAGCTTTTTAGCGATTTTTTCATTATTTCTTCAAAATCGGGGACGTAGAGGTATGATAACAGAAAAACAGGTTACTGCATGATCTTTTTGTAATATATCAGGCTCGGCAAGCCTCGCCGTTATATTATTCTAAGCCTTGCCTGATATATTACACAAAGATTAGACAGTAACCTGTTCTTCTCTTTTTAATACGATATAAACGCGTATAACCTTTCCTGCCTATATGGCTGGAAAGTGATCGCCATTTTAACGATTAATAAAAGTAATAAAGGGTATAAAATGGCGAAAAATACCCATTTCGGCAGGAAGGTCGCCTTCTAGTTTTTCACGTGATTATCCTCTTTGAATTTCATTGCAAGTGTGACTGGATTGTTTTGAATGGGAGCATTTGGCATTTCGTTGCGTGTGCAAGATTTGAACGCTCGCACTATGTTTACAATTCTGCACTGGGTTAAATAACGAAATTTACCATGATGTGCCCTGCGATGGTAAGTGCATGATTATTATTTCTTGAAGAACCATAAGTCGGTCCAAGTAAAATGGGAAATATTTGATGTATGCATATTTCATTCGTTGACATTGCTCGCAAAATGATAATGGCACTGCCAATAGCTTTATTTGTAGTACTGAAAGGCTACCGGCCCAAAATACAAACATACATGTATATGCAGTAACCATATTTAGTGACATTGTATACAATATTAACAGCAGTCATAGTAAGACGTGTTAAGTAAAATAAAACAAAAATGCTTTTAGATATATGATCTGAAAACATTTAGGGGTTAGTTAAATGTATTTGAACAAATATTGGAGGCGGATGAATCAAATGATTTGGTAGAACATTAACAAATGAAACAGTATCGCACTCAATATACCCGGTACACAATAAGCGAGTTTGACATAAGTTACTGTAATCTGTTTGACTTCAGTTACTGTAATCTCGCCCGTAACTTACATGCAACGTCAAAATATCAACCCAATGCAAACATAGCTTGTTGCCTAGTGTCAGACTTAATGATCACACATTATAAATGTTAGATATAGTACATTCCAACTAGTTATCCATGAAATATTGTTATCTTATATGATAAGAGGGCAGGCTAATAAAAAGTGATACTCATTTTCAATACTTTATATATTCATATGAAAACACAAAGGACAGAATCTATATTCCCTGTCAATACCGATATGACGACCTTATTCTTAAGTTGGTGACCAGAACAACGAAAATTCGATAAACAGTTTTTAACCGATATGACAATAGTGTAGATAAGTAGCTATGTATAGATTCAATGCAGCGACAATATATTGAAGCTTAAATTGGTAAAATTACAACTTGAATTTTCAGTGATAGTCGTGAAAGGTCATGTGGTGTTGGTTAATAATACCAGAGGCAGTACATTAAAATAAACGCTTGACAAAGGTTATTATTGTGTTCAAACATTTTGCTTAATTTTGTAATACACAAGGGCAGCTGGTAGTCCAACTTGTCGACGCTCTGAAATATTAAGCTTCTTTTTATATTGGTAATATTTGGAGCGTACAATCGGAGAAGGACTCAAACAATGGTGGAAAGTTTTCCTTCTTTGTCTATATTGTTACGCAAGGATTTTGTGCGCAACATTCAAGCCCCAATATCAGACACTTAATATCAACGGATTGCAAAAATATTTACATACCTGTGTAGATAATTCATTTCTCGATAATGTTCCGTACTAATTATGTAATAACACTTTTGCACGCCTTAGCAATTTAAATCCAACCACTATTCAAATTTTCAATATCTCTTGATTCGCTCGCTGTGTAGATATAAATCGATAACACCGCTTTGATGTAAAGCATGTGGAAGAATAAACGGCGTATAATACAGTTTGCGTTCGTCTGATGTGGTGCAAAGCGTTATATAGTAAACCGATGTTATTATACTTTTTTGGATTGATTAAGCATTGTTTTTTTTCTGAAGTGACAATTAAAAAATTCTGAAATAAATATCATCTTTATTTTTATATGGTACATAAATAATAGTGATACAGATCGTACAGTATACCGGCCTATGTAACGTAGAATGTAAGTACATAAAACAACATAGACATAAACATGTGTTTTGAACATATGCTTATTAAATCGACAAAGATGAGCATCCTAGATCTACTTTGGTAAAAGTCGGTGTTAAAAGCTCATGCAAAATAAAATTACGCGTACAAGTTACACCGTAATGCCTATTTCTGATTAGTTCATATTTAAATCAGTTTAATGACATGGCGACAGGTCAGTGATTGTTTTGCGTTTTAAGCAGAAGTTTTACTGAAGAATTTATGCCTTTCTAACTTCAATTCGAAGATATTTGAAATAAAAATGGACTTCTGAACTAAAACATTAAGAGTTGGTAATGTTATTTTGCAATTTTACACAAATTGATGAAAATTTAAACTTTCTGGTGTCCACCACATAATTTACTTTTCCCCGATAAGACGTTCCAAAGAATTTAGCCCATATAAAAGTATCTCTGAATTCTTTGCGCGTCTTATAAATAAGACTAGGGCTGCTGGCACACATCAGATCTACAAATTGGATGACAATTGGATGTACCCGGTATGTACCAGGGATGTATATAACTTTTTTGTCTTGAAACAAAGGACATAGCAGAAGATAATTCAGTAAGTCCAAAAAGGTTAGAGGGGGATAATGTATCTTCTTCAAGATTGAAATGTTCGAATAGAAAATCGCCTGTAATGGTGTTATCAGGCAAGTTTGATGCATTGCCGTGAGTATCGCCAGTTAGAAAGAGTTTATAATATTGTAGGCATTTGAAGGTTACTTTTATTTCAAGCGAGAATAATTCGTCATCATTATGGAAATGTAATTTATCTGTCGGAATATTAATATTATCAATAACATAATTGTCAACCCAGGCACCTATATTTAACCAGTTCATTTATCCACAAATAGATTCTAGAGTAGTCAAATAAAATATTTTCTTCAGATCGTTTAAAAAAACATACACCAGCTGATTTTTGTTTGTATTTCTCTTGTCTTGGTTTTGACAAAAATGAAAAATATGGTAAGGAAAAAAATCATATTGTTCAAGTTTGTTTCTTGGACATATACACTATCAAACATTTCAACAAGTTTTATAAATTCCGGAAATTCGGACCATGTTTTCAAGCCACAAACATTCAGGGTGCCAATTTTTGTCAGCATAAATAGCGTAGAGAGGTCACTATTACATACATTTACATGTGTCTTCTGTTTTTGGTAGCCATTAAAAAGAAGTGTTCGTAGTTTTAATGAGTTGGAGTTGGAGTTTACAATGCGTTTTATAGGAGGAACACGGTATATGAAGGCACCTTTGACAAAACGACACATTGCCCGTGTGTCCCTAAACGATGGACGGAGACTTTGGAGACATGTTGGCAATGGGTGGGTATTTATCAATTAACCTAGTGGTTGGTTTGTGGCACGCGCGAGCCTCTTCCAAATGTGTTTCAGTTACAAGCAAAACAACATCTATTCTTCTGCTAAAAAGACGAAATTATCTGAACAAAAATATAGAAATGTTTGCTAATATATTGTATAGTGTCATCACATTATAAGCGATGTGTTTTTAGGTTCTAATGAAATACAGAAAAACATCAAAGAATGTACGTAGGGATGGAACGAAGGATTAGGGAAAGGACATGCTAATTTATAATACAACCCCTGAAAGAGGGGTTATATAAAAGTTTCGGCAAGGAAGCGTTAGTAAATAGTACTCAAATATATATTTATTCGGGTTAAAGTACATACGTTAACAATACATTAACAATACAAAACAGTTATTAAAAAACATTTAAAAAGAAAACGGTTGATACAATTTCAATGAGTAAGTATTATTACTCTAGAAACCATTTTTAGAATATGTGATTGCAAACAAACATAGACGGACATAAAAATCACAACCTAGGTAAAATATATTAAAGCGGGCTTAAACACACATGTTCAAACACATTGCAAAATTGCTTCTAAATAATATACCTAATTAAAAAAAAAAGAAATAAAGAAGGGTTATTAAACGTCAAAAACAGTTTTCGAATATGAGACTTAATAGATAGACATTTTTTAGCCAAGGTTCTCCACAAATCTTGAATATTAAATGCATATTGCATGTCGTGGATGTGCATACATTTCTAAAAAAAACAACAACATTTATATGTTTTATAATGAAGATTGTAAAATTATATAATATTTTAAACACACTAGTTATAAAATTCGGAATTTTGAGACAAGAAAAACGAAGGATATTTTTATATAATTATAATAACAGCTGTTATAATGCCATCTATTTGATCTATCCTTAATTGTAGCTTTGGTGGGAATTTTATGTCGTGATGGCTTTATCATTACTAGATGAAATATGTACATTATATAATGGGATCAATGTGAATATTGATACATATATTTAAAAAGCTAACCGACCGTAATTTTGCTTCAATATTCCATGCATAGAAGTTCCAAATATGCAAACGTCATGCTATGAATACTTACACCAAATATCTGTGAAAAATGTAAGACATTGTTTTTGCCTTCTTTGAAGAGTTTGTGATCTTGAGTAAAATTAATTAACATGCACAGCATATATTAGTTTGTTGAACTAATTAGAAGACAAACATAACTGTTGAAGCATGTTTTAGTATTTACGACATGCTTGAATTGACCTTTCGACAGCGAGAGTGAAGCCACGCCCACCGATTTCAAGGGGGGTCACTCCGCCGAAGTCCGTCATAAAAATGGCTACGCGAATCGGCCGCATAAGTGAACCAAAAAGGCCTCATGGTATACCAGAAAAGCCATACAATAGTTTTTATTATCATTGAATAGTGGTGCTGAATATAATTATCATATCTATTAAATAGTCAAAACTTTTTTATTAGTCTACTTAAAAGCCGTTAAATTTATCATCAAAGTCGGCAAAATTATCGCCAATTATCGCATACAGTATGAATTGTTCGTTAGTCACAATATTTTTCCTTGAGTAATAGATGTTTCAGTTTTTTAATTAAAAGCCGTTAATTTTTGCAACCGATGGCAACATCGCAAATGTGGCACAGGTAAGTAAATTTATTATAATAGAAGACGAAGAACGTTTTTATTGAAATCCGATATAACACATATCTACAATGCGTTTGGTCAAAATGACCCATGCGCATTGTTATAATCGTATAACAAAGTCAAAGTCGTCAAAAAAGTAACATACACAATATATAATTATATATTATTATTTCCTCGAAAAATATCTTCTGCAATGTTTAAAATATAAAAAGTTGAAAGAATTTTCATGTACAAAAAACTCGCTAATCAGACCGGGTTTTCAAAGGGTCATTCACAGTTTGCGGCATCTGTTTTGATAACGGATTAGTAGAAAGCCCACATATGGTGTAAAATGACACTTATTGGCCCCTATTGATAATTACTTGCGCATTTGAAAATAGTTTCTTAACTTACATTAAATTTGGAAGACTTAAACCGAAAGAAATAAAAAATGTTTTATTCTATGTGATATTATTAAAAATAATAACTGATTGTCTTTATTATTACGATTTCATAAGCATTAAAAAAATCTAGCAAAGTTTATAATGTCTTATTTATTTGCCGACTGCATTAGAATGTCAAATTTATTTAAAGGGATCTTTTCACGCTTTGGTAAATTGACAAAATTGAAAAAAGTTGTTTCAGATTCGCACATTTTCGTTTTAGTTATGATATTTGTAAGGAAACAGTAATACTGAACATTTACCATGGTCTAATATAGCCATTATATGCATCTTTTGACGATTTTAAAACCTAAAAATTATAAAGCGTTGCAACGCGAAACGATTGAATAATTTGAAGAGTTCTGTTTTTGTCGTTAAATTTTGTGAAACTACGAAGATTGCTTATATAACGTATAAAATACATCTTGTATGTGTACTCGGCGGAATAGCTCAGTAGGCTAAAGCGTTTTTACTTCAGGACTCTGGCAGGACTCCAGGGGTCACTGGTTCGAAACCTGCTCCGGGCAATGTTCTTTTCCTTTTTTTAATTTTATTCTTGATTTTTTACTGGAGCTTTTAATACGATCCAATGTTTACAGTTATCAATATAAAGCATTTAATGAATAAGTTAAAAAATGCCAAAATCTGTGAAAAGGCCCCTTTAACGTTGGCCACCTTTGAAAAATGGTTTTAAATGTTCCTTTCTAATTTTTCTATATAGAGGATAAACAAGTACAAAGTTATACTCTTTTTTATAACGTGTCCGTTGCAAAACTTACATTTTCTATTTTCGCGTAGTATCTTATTATAACGACTGTGTTTTGCTTTCGGGCGATCGCTTAATATGTTGAGATTAAGCTGTTCGTGTGGACGACCACAAAGACGAATCCAACGTTTGAATTTTTCAAGATTAGTACCCGGTTGAGGGAACGGAAAAAACGTACTTCCATCTTTTAACCGTTCTGGATACCTTGTGTCTGAATAACAAGTGCCATAACAGCACCTTTCAACCATTTTCTTTGTTTAAAACACAGAATTACGTATAAGCTTATGTGTCGGACAACGGCGAGTTTGACGGACAAAATGGCGGATAGTAACGGGCCTAATCTATGCTGTAATCTGATTGGTTAATAAGCCTGTCAATCAATCGGCTGTCGAAAGGTCAATTGTAGACAGTGATCATCATATGTCAATTATAAATATAGTAGGTACTTACATATAAGTAAATGTATCTCTTAAGCTTTGCTATACATAGTTTTATTGTTCAGGATAAAAAAGCATAGTATAGTAAAAAAAGTGAACATTGATATATATATATTCGTTTGATAAATAAAGTATTTCTCCTAAAATTTTTGCTTTTATAATGAATTATCTGTTACTAGGCGGCCGTAATTAACAAATAAGCGGCACAAACGGTGACGTCATACGCCCGTGCGCTTTAGTGGAAATATAAATAAATCAATTGTTCAAACGATGTATAGATTTTAGTTTAGGTGAATCATAATTGTGTACGTATTATAATGTAAATATTGAATTATAGCACAAAATAATCAAACTACACCATGCATGAAATGAGAATACTTTACATTAAAGAGAACAATCAGGTAAGACGTTCATTATACATTTATCTTGTCTTCCGCGCTAAAAAAAGTAAACATGGGACATAGTAGTTCTGAACTATTTACACAATTACATTTCGCAGATGTTGTGATAACAGTGTGTTTGCATTTGTTTCTGAATATACTGGCTGACGATGCATTGTTGGCGTTGACTCGTAACCACAACACAAAAACTCAAAACGAAGACACAATAATACTATGAAGCACAACGTATTTTATAAAGTTTATTCCAATTTATTTATTTTTCAAATAATATTAATTATACGATGTTATGAATTTTTTTTACAAAGTTTCCAAATAATATAATTTCAAAGTCCAAAACAACAATTGTCGGGTTCAATTTTTATGAAATCAGCAATACGTCAAAATGTTCTGCTACAAGCTAATTTTCAATATAAGCTGTTTTTCTGAATCATCCCGCTTTTAAAAGTGAAATGGATGCATTTAGCTCTGTCTCTACAAATATAAATTGTCAGTCACTTTTCTAAAAAAATAATATTTTTTTTTGTTTTCTTATTATAAAAGTACACATTGTAATCGGAATTTTGTTTGAAGTAACAAGTTTTTATAATATATTGTCGGTAAAATTTCATGACCAATAATATAATTAATTTATCCTCATTATGCTATTACATTAAAATAGTTGGTTTTTAGTAAAAAGTCAAAAGTTTTGTAAATACAATCGACAACTTTTATGTGTGAATGTATGAGTGTCTGGTGGTCCCCACACTACATGATTAGATTTAATAAAACGTATATGCATAGTAGAAATACTACGTTGTTATGAAATCCATCAATATCCGAATCGAAGCTTTTCGGTTGAATTCACAACACTTCGTCAATAGATTTAATAAAACGTATATGCGTAATATATAAAATACGTACTAATGTAATCGGTTAATTTCATTATCGAGAGTTTTTTGTTGAATTCATTATTTATATAAACACTTTATCGCAAGATTTAATTATCCTAATCGATACACAAAAGCCGTTATGTAACATACCTCTTTTTCATCAAACTAAATTTTTATATTTTATAATTTAAAAATATTTACTCAGTCCACATGTAAACTAAATACACAATACTATAGCTAAAGAGATACACAGACAATTACCTTGAAATATGTTAACCATCATATTTGGACATTTCGAGATGCGACCAACGACAATAAACAATGATGTTAAATCATGATACAATAAAATGATGATTTAAAAAATTTATTTTATAAATTTTTATAATTTTATTAAAAATATTATTTTGATGATAACAATTATAAAATAATATGATTATGTTGTTGACATCAATGAGCATCATATTAAGACATTATACATTGCAAAACATGATGCAATACTATGATGATTTTTTATTTTCTTATTTAATTTTACAAATTATTTCTACATTTATACACATATGTAATCGTAAATCATGATACAATGATATTTTTTATATTTTATGATTATTTTTTTAAATTTAATTTGTTATTTTGATGACAATTATCTTGAAACAATGATAAAATAATAAAATGATGATGTTTTTGACATTTATGAACATAATATTTGGACATTAAAAAATACAAAACATGACAGTTGAGATGGGACCAACGACAAAAGACAATAATATAAAATCATGATAACATGATGATTTTTTTATTGTATTCATTATTTTTATTTACTTATTTTTTATTATAATAATCTTCAGACAATTATAAATAAAATTATGATGATGTTTTTGACATTGATGGGAATCTTATCTGGACATTTTAAAATACAAAACATGAGAGTTGGAGGAGACCAACGAAAATTGAAAATAATTTTAAATCAGGATACAATGATATGATTTTTTAACGGATTTTGTGTATCGACTGGAATATATAAATCTAGCGATCAAGTGTTTATATAATTATGAATTCAACGAAATTGAAATCGATCAATATCATAATCCGAGCTTCCGATTTAATTCATGTAAAAAACATTGTATTTATGGCTGTTTTGCACTTACTGCACACCGTGTAAATTGCTGGTTTACATTTACTATATACAGTGTATATTGCTAGTTTACACGTTTTTCATACAGCGTATACTAAAATTTCAACTATGTGCTATGTATATACGAAAAGTATTTAGTCGAAAGCCCTTTTAATTTAAAAGACTTCATTATATATGTTATTAGCTAGAATGGCCAGGGTATTAAATGGAATACTCAAAGCCATCAACTGCTGCAGAATTAAGTCAAATAGTAATTACTTTACGAATAATACGTATCCAAATTAAACTGAGTCGTATCAAAATAGGCAGACTATAGCTTTAGAGTGTTAAATTAATATTAATTTATGAATACATTAATTTATTAGCAAATATTATTTAAAAAGAAGCAAAATCAAGTTGTGAAAAAAAAGTTTTTAGCTCTGATAAAAAGGAGAGTATGGATAAGACATATTGCTTACTGTTTAAATGTCCTGTATGTTTTTCATTTCACCGCTTCATTCTATTATACTAGTTTTAAAAAAAGTTCCAAATATTTTTAAGTGAAATTTGTCTCAATATTTCAGCACATAAAGTTAATTCCAATTTTATTCTTTTTAAATAATGATAATTGTGTGATGTTATTGTTTTTTTATACAAAGTTTCTGAATATCATAATTTCAAACTCATTAACAACAGTTTCCATTTTTATGAAATCAGTAATACGTCTTAATGTTCTCCTACAAGCTAATTTTCAAAATGAGCTGAGCTGTTTTTCTGAATGCACATCCGGCTTTTTATTCTAAAATGGATGCCTATAGTTTTGTCTCTACAAACATACATTGTCAGTCACTTTTATAATTAAAATATATTAATTGTTTTCTAATTATAAGAGTACACATAATAGTCGTCATTTAGTTTGAAGTCAGATTTATATAAATATATTGTCGGTAAAGTTCATGACCAACCATATAATTAATTTATCCACATTATGCTATTACATTAAAATAGTCGGTTGTTAGCAAACAGTCAAAAGTTATGTAAATACAATCGACAATTATTATGTGTGAATGTATGAGTGTCTTGTGGTTACCACACTCCATGATTAGATTTAATAAAACGTATATGCATAATAGATAATCATCATATACTACGTTTTTATGAAATCGGTTAATTTCATATTCGAAGCATTTTAGTTGAAATCACAACACACCATCAATAGATTTATATATAACACGTATATGCATAATATATAAAATACGTTGTTATGAAAGCGGTTAATTTCATAGTCAAAGTATTTTGGTTTAAATCATATTTTATATAAACACTTTATCGCTAGATTTAATTATCTTAGTCGTTACACAAAACCCGTTATGTAACATACCTCCTTTTCATCAAACTAGATTTTTATATTTTATTATTTAAAAATATATACTCAGTCCACATGAAAACTGAATAAAAACAGTGAATTTTATGATCCAATACACAATATAGAATTCTACAACATGTAATATTATGACATATGATAACAATCAGACCGACCCATTACTTGAACATCATTCTTGAATACAAAATACTATAGCTAGAGAGATGCACAGACAATTACCTTGAAATATGATAACCATCATATCTGGACATTTCGAGATGCTACCAACGACAATATACAATAATGTTAAATCATGATACAATTGAATGATGATTTAAAAAATATATTATCTATTTTTTATAATTTATTAAAAATATTATTTTGATGAAAATAATCTTGAAACAATTATAAAATAATTTGATGATGTTATTGACATCGATTAGCGTCGTACTTAGACATTATAAAATACAAAACATGATACAATGCTATGATGATTTTCTTTTTTTCATATATTTTTTTACATTTTTTATACATGTATACATTTATTTAATCTTAAACCATGACACAATGATGATTTTTTTATTTTACGAATTATTTATATTTTTATTTATTTTTTTGATTTTGATGATAATGATCTTGAAACAATGATTAGATAATTTCATGATGATGGTTTTTTACACTGACGAGCATCATATTTGGACAGTATAAAATACAAAGCATTATAGTTGAGATGAGACCAACGACTTGGACATTATTAAATACAAACCATGACAGTTGACCAACGACAAAAGACAATAATATTAAAACATGATACAATGATGATTTTTTTCAATTATATTAATTATAAATATTTTTATTTTATTTTTTATTTTATTTTTATGATAATAATCTTTTAACAAGTATACACAAGTATGATGATGATTGTGACATCGATGAGCATCATATTTGGACATTTTATAATACAAAACATGATAGGTGAGATGAGGCCAACGACAATCGAAAATAATTTTAAATCATGATACAAGGATATGATTTTCTAACGGGTTTTGTGTGTCGTCTGGGATGAAGTGTTTATATAAATTATGAATTCAACCAAAAAGCTCCGATTATGAAATTGGTCTAGCGATAAAATGTTTATATAAATTATGAATTCAACGAAAAAGCTTCGATTATGAAAAAAAATCATCGATTTCATAATCGGAGTTTTTTGGTTGAATTCATAATTATTATAAACAACTTATCGCTAGATTTGAATTATCCTAGTCGATACACAAAACCCGTAATGTTACAATAGTATACATTGTATTTGCTGGCTTACACTTACTTATAAATGTCGATGATATGGCTGTTTTGCACAGACTGCATATGGTGTAAATTTCAGCTTTACATTTACTACATACAGTGTCTATTTCTAGTTTAAACTTATTGCATACAGTGTATATAAATCTCAACTATGTGCTTTTAAATACGAATAGTATTCAATCGTACCTCATACTTTTAAATATAGAAGACTATATTATATATTTTATTAAATAGTATGGCCTAGGTATTGAATGGAATACTAAACGCCATCAACTGCGGTAAAATTAAGTTTAATGTTGATTACTTCATTGATAATATATATAAATATTAAGCTGAGATGTGTAAAAAAGCCATACTATATCCTTAGAGTGTTAAATTAATATAAATTAATAAATACATTAATTAATTAGTAATTATTATTTAAAAAGTTGTGAAAAAATGTTTGTAGCCCTGATAAAAAATGACAGTTTGGATCAAAAATATTGCTTACTTTTTAAATGTCCTGATTTTTTTTCACTTGACCGCTATGATACAAATTTTTGAAAATAGTTCCGAATATTTTTAAGCGAAGTTTTTCATAATATTTCAGCATACTGAAACATATTTGAGGCATTTGATAACAATAATTCATAAGAAGGACATGTCAATTATCGGATGCTAATTTACGTATGACGTAGAGTGACTAATTAATATTGTTTAACGTAATTTGATCCTTGAAAACAGCTTCTTCACGTCTTCTCGGAATTTCTGTCCACTAAGTAAATACACGTAAAAATTAAGGGCGTGATTAAGATACATAAGAGACGCACCAGTTTCCCTGATTATGCTCTCCTGAAACACATCAAGCTTAAAAACATGTCTATATTGATGAAGCAAAATATTGATTAATCTAAAAGGGATGTTGGTCATAAGGAATGTTAAATTGGCGACCAATAAATTAATTGTCACAGAACGCACCCTGTCTGAGTTTGCGTGTCTTCCGCCAAATGATGTCCGAAGCTTTACACTAATAACTATACTAGCTGCAATTATGATGATATATGGTATAGTTAGAAAACAAATCCAGTCAGAAAAAACGAACATGGTCTCCCACGCAGTGTTTATCGGAAGATACAAATATATTCCCCGAAAAATGATGAGCTGAACTGCGACGAAGTGTCGTAAATATTGAATAACAAAAACAGCTAACGCTGTTACGCACTCTGCTATAACAACCACGCGAAGAGTAAGAACTTGCTTCACCTTCAAAGGAATTGTTATACTTAAGAATCGCTCTATTGTTATAACAACCAGAGTCCAAATCGATAGGCTGACCGATGTTTGGAATGTTAACTCCAGCGAAATCATCACTAACGGATTACCACGCAGAAATTCTCGTGCAACGGAGCTCCACATAAGAACTAGTCTCGAGCACAGCGTAAGGCTTGTCACAAATAAATCTATGCCTGCAAGTATTCCGAACAAAACACTTGTTGTAGTTACTTTGTTCTTCGCAACAACTACTATAATTAGCATATTGCCGAATGTCGACGACGTAACAATCAGCATAAAAAGAGGAAAGAATATATAGTTCATTGTATCATTCCAATTTCCGTAATCATTATTTGCCGAGGCGTTTCCTGAGTGATTCATTTTTGTATGTTGATGATGTATGAAATGATATCGCAAATGACAAAGACGCATATATCCGTAGTATATAAAGGCCGCGCAAAACCAAGAGATAAGCGGACTGAACGCCGGATATAGGTGTCCCTTTCAAGTACCATTTTAACACTTTAAAAATAATAATTATAGACAATTTACTTTATATAAACTAATATGATAATAACTAATAATATGAAAGTATAGTTAAGTACTTCAAAGCGACAACACACGCATCCCTTCAAAGGAGATTTTAGACGAACTTTCATGAACTTAATCATAAAATTAATACTTTGATCGGTGCCTTTTATCAAGTCATCTGAACAGGAGTTTACATTAACGTTCTCCTGCGATCTCCTTTCATCGTATACAATTTGCAATAATTCCGAACGGGATCCGCCAAGATTTATTCTTGGTGCATTTGTTGTATCTATCCGTTTCGCTTTCTTCTTGGGAAGTTAGATAAGCTCAGATTACGTCGAAGATTTCAATAATTGATCTGATAAACGCTTTAGGCCTCGAAGCCCCATGGCCATAGTAATGATACCCATTTCTGAGCCTATCCGAATTGGCTGGTTTCCAAACACCAAATTCCCAAAACTCCGATTTACCACTTAATTCATGCGCAATAAAATAGTTCTGCGCAGATCTCAATAACCCGCCATGTAAATACAGAACATCACTATATAACATGACAGTCTCATAAAAAGTGTAAAAAAAATCATTGAAGCAAAATTGCTAAGCATTGGCTACGACATAGTTTTTATTGTTTACATATTCATATGAGAATAAGTTCCTCACTTGATGGTCTAGGCCGAAAAGATACGAGTGTTAACGGAGACAGTAAGAAGAATTTTTTCTGAGACATTTTTAAAGACATTATATTTGTTATTTTTAAACATATTTTAAATAGTTGGTATTTTATTTTGCGTTTTTTTGGCTTATTCCAGGAAAAAGAAAATAAAAAAAACAAACAAATATTCACGGTAATTCTCGGAAATAGACGAAGAAACCAGATCTGGAAGTTCACTGCGCGAATCGAGCGCGAAAAATTGTACGTGAGGCAAAGTACACAATCTGTACACCGTTCTTTATCAGGGTAAGTGGATTTTCTTTTGTATACACATTACAAAGGAAGTATGAGTGTTTTCCTAATCTGTTAATTATGTAATAGAAAGCTATTTTAGGCTATCGAAATTGATTTATTTGACGCCAACAATAACAGTTTTTTGCGGCCATGTTGTTGTTGTTTTTGTATATCTTCACCGCCTATGAGACGAACCATTACCAGATCTGTAGAGCTGAACAGAAGGTTATCGTTCCCACCGCCAGTATCGTGTAGTCCTCCACCGTCTATGTACACTGTAGTATATGCACAAATATTGTCTTTTCTTATAGTCTCTGAGCTTCTGCACTCAACCGCTAAGGTCAATCCGTATAAATTCGGACAAAAGGAGAAATTCGGACAATACATCCTAAATACATTTTACGTCAAACTCAATCTAGCCCCAGGCCTTCAGCGCCTACAGCGCTTTGATTAACTATGTAAGTCATACATGTTAAAGTAACACAATGATAATGCAGTGTTATAAACTTATAATAAATTGCCAAGCTTCTTTAACGAATTTCACTACAATTACTCATCGTCATAACTTAATTATATAGATCATCGCACTATTTTTAAAATGAAAAACTCAAATAATGCACTACAAGTAAGACATAAATTATCTTACCAAATAGAACAAATCCAATCAGCAAAGTGCAAAATTTCGTGAATTTATTTAGACAGCTTGAATTAATATCACACTTGTTGATGATATCATAAAATCTAGTAACCATTAAGATGGAAAAAATGTTACCTCGGGTTATTCAGAAATCGAAGGTATTTGAAGCGCTTTACTGTCAACTATTTTGCAATAGTATCATCGGCTTAAGACTGCAAGAGTAGCGTCAATAGGAGAAGAACAAACAGTAACATTCAGCTCCATTTAATGATCACTACAATTGTAAATAATCAAAACGTGAAAGTGATGGATGGAAAAAACAACTTACCGAAGTGTCCTGGAAAACATATAAAACTGTCTTAATAAAAGAAAATATTGTATTTTAGCTTTCGCAAACCAATTTTACAGAAGAATCAAATATCGTATATCAATCTATTCAGGAATTTGAAGTTCCAGAAACATTATTTATGTTCACTGAAAGCATTTACAAACCAATTAAAATGCATGTCCAAATGACGCTTAGCCACAGTGAATTGCAACATCACATAACTGTTTGTAAACGTTAACTCAACTGCATTATAATTCAATATTAATATCAAAACAAATGAATATACACGTTGTAGTTCTTTTTATCAATACGATAAGAAGAATTTACGTCTATGGAGGTTTCGATCCTGTTCATACCATAGAAGCATACTACCGGATATAGCTGGTTAAAAACTTTGCTTTGTGATAGTAATTGAAGGTCGCATTCTTTAATTTCACACAGCAGACAGCAACATACTTACTTGACAAGGCTATGTGGCAACTTCTTCTAAACACGTTGCAATTTATTAGCCGAAACAAGCGTTTAAATGCCAGAAGGCTCTCAATGTTTTAAACAGTATTGTTATCGCTACGTGATGTAAGATTGTGCAAACCAGTTATCACCTTTGTTTCGCTTTAACCATGTTTAATTGAAATTTATAAAAACAGGCATACTTAATTTATAGGAATAACCGCAAGTCAGGTCAAAGCAAGTCTACTGCATTAAAGACATTTGGGAAGGACAAATGCGAGTGCATTTAAAGACATCTGAAACATATATATTACTAAGTCTAGCGAATCGGTATTTTTGCACAAGTTCATTTACAAATAAGACAAAATTAGACAGTTAATATCTAGTTGAGTTCTAGTTAAAACAAATACAAACACCAGTTAAATTAGTCCTTTTATGATAGGTTAATCATTCAGAAAATACAAAATAAATATAAAAAACTAGGAAATTACAGTCCACTCTCGTTATCTCGAAGTCGGCGGGAACAAGAAAAAATATCGAGATAACGAGAGTTCGAGATATCCGATTAGGCGTTTTCAAAGAAATATGAGACGAAAATTTACCTTGTTTTTAACATCTTAATACCAGCTAAGAGGTCTAATTAAAGCCGTCACCGTGTGGAATTATACTCTCTACCTGATATATACGCGTTTTTACGAGGCACGATTAATTTTGCTATTTAAATGCTTAAAATGACGTTTTAAGTATAAAATAATTGCATGCGGTTATAATATTTCTAAACTGTCGAGAAAACATCCGGTAATGTTGCTATTTAAAGTTATGATGTAATTGACGTCCAATCAAGACGAGGGTTTTCCATCTGATCATGCGTAAATCATGTTCCGGAATACTGAACTGTACATGTACATGGTGTAGTTTGAAATGCAAAGTTCAATCGATTATTAGTAAAAATATAACTCAATTCATTTTGGAATATTGTTTGTTAAAACAATTAGAATTTCGGCCTTTCGGCAGGCTGTGTATTAATTGCAGTTAATTGATGTTAAAGTGACAGTTAAAGTGACAGACCTCACTCAAGTGTTAATGGCTTACGACATTACACACGTGTGATTATTGATGCAATTAACGGATCAATTTCCTACCGCACAGTATCGGGAGCAGCCGGGCGAAGCGGAAAGGTGAAGTATCAAAGGAAAAATTTCGCACCTTTTGCTGACACTGGAACAGTTATTCGCACTTCGAGATAAACCACAGTAAATACATGTAAAATTGGGACTCGGGACAAAGTTTTATATCGAGATATCGAATTATTCGACATAACGAAAATCGACATATGCGATGTTTATTTATATAGATAAAGAAGGAAAAAAGTTGTGACATTGAGCTTACTTCGACATATCGAGAATATCGAGATATCCGATGTCGAGATAACGAGAGTGGACTGTACTCAGTAATTTACTGGTTTATTACTGAGTGTAAAGCTGATAGTATGTTTTCAGTATATGAACAATCTCACCTCAAACCCATGCCCATTTGTTGAGATTTAGCATGGGTTCTTTGGTGTATTAACTACCTATCATGATTGCAGCATTGCCATTGCGTATTGGCCGAGGAACATCCATGACACAAACAGTATATCACAAAAGTGGTAACAACCTGTGAATACAATAGCAACCAATATTTGGCTTCACAGCATTAAAAAGTTAAACTCGTAAACTTATATTATTAGATATGTCGCATGTACATCACCTTTTATTCGTTTTTTATTGGTATATTGGTGTACAAAATGGAACTAGGCAAATAACTTCTACACGATATGAGAAACTATTTCACTAATTTTGGATTCTCTAACATCGAGTATGTGTCGCAATTAAACCAGAAGACCGTCTCAATAAATCGTCGTTAGTGTAACGTGTCTACCGTTCCTTCGGGATATATATATAATGGCTTTTCATCGGGCTTTCCTTAGCCGTGTGATTTGATAAACAAATAATATAATTTGCCTCTATACAAGTCGGTTCCGTATGCCCTGTGCGACTTGGATTGCTTTGATCACTTGGGTTGACTTGGGTCGACTTGGGTCGACTCGGGTTGACTTGGGTTGACTTGGGTCGACTTGGGTTGACTTGGGTCAACTTGGGTTGACTTGGGTCAACTTGGGTTGACTTGGGTTGACTTAGGTCGACTTGGGTCGTCTTGAGTTGACGTGGGTCAACTTGGGGTGATTTGAGTCAACTTGGGTTGACTTGGGTCACCTAGGGTGTCTTGGGTGACTTGGGTCACCCCGGGTGTCTTACACCTATTGCAACGAGTTTGCAGTGTCTCCCCTCTGCGTTACGCAAGGGAGACAATCAATGTCCCCCCTCTGCGTTTATGCAAGGAAGACAAACGGTCAGTGTCTCCCCTCTGCGTTACGCAAGGGAGACAATCAATGTCCCCCCTCTGCGTTTATGCAAGGAAGACAATCGGTCAGTGTTGTACAAGCGACACTCAGTAGCTTGACAGACTCAGGCTGACCTACGAGACCTGACACGTGCACTAACTGGAATGGAAACCTTTGACCCGGACTTATATACGAGTCTCTAGGCTACCCAGCAAGCTATGGTATGTTGTGCGCAAAGTTGCCAGGGTCACCTCCACTCGAAAGTATCCAAAGTCACAGAGATGTCCCTTGCTCAGGCTGACCTAAGAGACCAGAAACGTGCACTGTCTTGTATTACCAAAGAAAACCTGTGACCCGGACAAAGGTATGAGTCTCTATTGAAGCTACCCAGCAAGCTATGGTGTAGTGCTAAAGACATCACCCTATTATTTCATGTAAACACAACCCTACCGTTTCAAACAGTAATTGTATGATACTGTGGCTATATTATGAAATACATATTGTGCAACTTAATAACCGACTTGTCTTATTAAATCATCAAATTATGTACATAAAAATACAATGATCAATCCAAAATACACACGCTATTTGCGTGGAACGTACCGAATGGTCGAATGCTTGTTCGCCGGAAACGTACTTTCATTTTGGTGTAAATAATAGGAAAGAACTCAAAGAATAATGAACCTAAAGGATAAAGTACCGGCAAAAATCATCACATTAGTAAAGAAAACTCGAATTTTGCATAGAAAATTATAGTCCGAGAATCGCAACTGCCTCACGAGTCGTTGCTTGCTTTATACATGATCAAATGAATTTGAACTTTTGGCATTCTGCGAGTGACCTTCATTAGTCAAGACTGGTCAATTACATACTGGCATATAAGTATGCATTTTTTAGCAAAATAAATTTACAATTAACAATAAAAGAATTGGCAACTCTTAAGACATGCATATTAAAAATAAACGTATATGTGTAACATGTATACATACATAACACTGTTAACCGTTAAATTAAACTGGTTAGATGTTAAAAGAAATTAAATTATCGAAGAACATGTTGGTTAAAAGGAACAATTATTGCCTGTATATAAAGTAGAATGACTATCGATGGAATTCTACTTCAATTGTTTATTTAATTAAACAACATATGTCATGTTCAATAGAAAGCGTAAACATTTTCATACAACTGATACTTATAAAAGTATTAATAATTTTCACACAAGAAAAGTATGTATCGAACAAAAAACATTTGAAATTTACGGAATGAAATATTTGGCGTATTTTGAAGCTCATACCTTTTAAACAATTGGCCCTTGAAGAAAATATAGTGCCTTTAATCAGGGGTTTCTACGAACAAGACAGGCGATGAGCTGTACAATTCTCAAGTTATAGTTTGACTATGTTTTATAAACTATGCTTTTGATCCCAGTGCGTAGTAGCGCAAACCGAACCCTAGAATGGTTTCCTCTTGATCCCAGTGCGTAGTAGCGCAAACCGAACCCTAGAATGGTTTCCTGACCTTAGAATGGTTTCCTGACCCTAGAATGGTTTCCTGACCCTAGAATGGTTTCCTGACCCTAGAATGGTTTCCTGACCCTAGAATGGTTTCCTGACCCTAGAATGGTTTCCTGACCCTAGAATGGTTTCCTGACCCTAGAATGGTTTCCTGACCCTAGAATGGTTTTCTGACCCTAGAATGGTTTCCTGACCCTTATATGGTTTCCTGACCCTAGAATGGTTTCCTGACCCTAGAATGGTTTCCTGACCCTAGAATGGTTTCCTGACCCTAGAATGGTTTCCTGACCCTAGAATGGTTTCCTGACCCTAGAATGGTTTCCTGACCCTAGAATGATTTCCTGACCCTAGAATGGTTTCCTGACCCTAGAATGGTTTCCTGACCCTAGAATGGTTTCCTGACCCTATAATGGTTTCCTGACCCTATAATGGTTTCTTGACCCTAGAATGGTTTCCTGACCCTAGAATGGTTTCCTGACTCTAGAATGATTTCCTGACCCTAGAATGGTTTCCTGACCCTAGAATGGTTTCCTGACCCTAGAATGGTTTCCTGACCCTATAATGGTTTCCTGACCCTATAATGGTTTCCTGACCCTAGAATGGTTTCCTCAGCACGTTGAACGTTCTGAGCACCGCTGTCCTGGGAAACTTCCATTTTTTCATTATGCCATCACCTCGAAGTCCTGGTCTTCATCGCTTATACAAGTCCGCCCCGCTGCTGCAGTCTCTCTTCCGACGATGTTGTGAATCCATTTTGCACCTACGGAACATAACCATTCCGCTTGGCGATTCCTTCAAGCTTTGGGTATCAGCTAAGTAAGCTGGAGAGGACGTATGGCTCTTGCTGAATAAGCAGTTCCGCTAGCAGAAGTTTACCGATCCTACCCTCCGAAGACAATTAAGTGAGTCCACTATCCAGTTACGGGTTATTACCATTCCGCTTGCCGATTCTTTGGAGAAGACTTCAACAAGACATTCTGTGGTTGACTCTCGCCACGGTCGCGACGTGCACGCTTAGCTGCTGGCCGAGGGAAAGGCCGGTCGTTTGGCTCAGTTGCTTAAAACTTCATGCTTAAACGCGAATGTCGTGTGATCGATTAACATACTGACCAATTATTTTGGTGCATATAACTAGATGTATATAAGTTAACATTCCTGATCGAAAGGCTCAATTTAACCCTTATAGCGCTGGAGCTGAATTTTAAAGGCCTTTGCAAACAGTTTGGATCCAGATGAGACGCCACAGAACGTGGCGTCTCATCTGGATCCAAACTGTTTGCTATTCTGATAGTATTCTTTAAAAAAAATCGAAGAAAATGCTAATTTTAGAAATTCAACAGACGACATTTTAGCAGACGACAAATTTCCCAGCATGCAAAGGGTTAAGACTGTGTTCGATTTGGATGTATAGGCTCAATCCTCATACAAATAGAATGCAGATTTACGTGGCCCCAAACTATCTTGGCTGGCGCGACTTGCAGATACAAGTGGTATAGTCACTGGACTTGTTGATTTTAAAATAATTATATTGGATGTTACTTTAATCGTAATATGATTAGTTGAAGATAACATAAAATACAATCTTATCAAGGTGCGGATTTAGTTAAATAACAACTAATCATTTTAACTACATCATAGAATACTTAAATCGATAGCAATGGTCGTATATCTGGTTTAATTGTATTTGCCAGTGTAGGGGTTCGAACCCACGACGGTCGCATACTTAGAATGACGCTCTAACGTCCTGAAATCTAACCGGTCAGTTGATGTATAATCGTTTTTGATTTTAAAGGGATCTTTTCACGGTTTGGTAAATTGACAAAATTGAAAAAAGTTGTTTCAGTTTCGCAAATTTTCGTTTTAGTTATGATATTTGTGAGGAAACAGTATTACTGAACATTTACCATAGTCCAATATAGCCATTATATGTATCGTTTGACGATTTGAAAACCTAAAAATTATAAAGCGTTGCAACGCGAAACGATTGAATAATTTGGAGAGTTCTGTTCTTGTCGTTTAAATTTACGAAACTACGAAGATTGCTTATATAAGGTATAAAATACTATGACTGTGTATACCCGGCGGAACAGCCGAGAGGGCTTATGCGTTTTTACTTCAGACTAACTCCAGGACTCCGGGGGTCACTGGTTCAAGCCCTGGTACCGGCTACTTTTTTTTCCTTTTTTAATTTTATTCTTAATTTTTACTGGAGCTTTTAAGATCCAATGTTTACATTTATTAATATAAAGCATTTAATGACAAACTTCAAAATATGCCAAAATCTGTGAAAAGGCCCCTTTCAGATTTGGACAGCTGACAGCTGCGGATTGAGTTAGACTCATAACATTTATTCATAATTTGCAGGTAATGTTAGATTCAGCGACATAGGCAGGGAGCCTTGCCGAGTTGTTTAAGGCGTGAGTCTCTTCGGAGGCGTGGTTTCAAATCCTATCGCTGCTTCTTTGTTTTGGCAATTTACTTAACAATGTTGCGTGAAGTCAATCATGTTTTGTTAATTTTGTTTATTTGACGTTTACTTTCCTTTCTTAGAAAACTTATGCCGGATTTCTGTAAATACTATATAAATAGAGAATACATGGTTGGTGCCGAGATGAAGACAGTTTATCCGGTGAGGCTTAGAAAAAGAAAATAGGGCGAGCTAGCACTAGCCAATTATTCGATTTATCTTGCTTTATGACGTTGACACATTTTATCAAAGACAAATGATTAAGTGACATAACAATTTGGGTCAGAGTGGTTAGCATTCGATACACACGCTATCAAAAAGTGTGGTTTAAAATACATATCGATAATAGGATTGGAAAACAGAAAATGGATTTCGACATAGGATGGAAGAACAGAAAATGGATGTGTATATCGTTGTAAATTTATTTTTATAAGCAATGGATTAAGTTGTCAATTCAGGGGCGAAGCTGCTATTTGAAACATGAAAATAATAAAAATGCTTCAACTTCGAAAAACGCACTAAAATTTTGACCCTGAGGGGGTGAGGTTTTAGAAATCTGCATTTCATATTGACATTATCCTCAGACAATGGATTCTGGTCGTGTTCAAATGAAATATCTTCCAATTATCAACTCTACTTCTTTCTATGTGCATAGATTTTAGCTCGGTTCTTTCACGTGACTTGCTGTTACAAGTTTACATAGATCTACATGTAGATCTACTTGTCTCCCTTTCAACACAACAGTAAGTTGTAATCGTTTATCGTTGGATATTTAAGAAACATTCCGAAAGATGTTTATGACCGCGGAAATTTAAAATGGAGCACTTGTCCCCGTATCCCGATCCATTGACTGAATCCGGGTCGTTTCGGTCCCTTGATGCCGAACAAAAACACAATTTAGATCTCTGACATTGAGATAAAACAGTATAATATCAAAGAAAAACAGGCCAAAGTCTTATATTTTCTTATCTTATTATTTGTCTAGATATGCTTTAAGTCTCACCACAGGCGTTATAGGATTTAAAATATTTAGAGAAAGGAAACCCGGACCCCCCGTTTTTATGTATCATATCTGAGCCTACAGCTCAAAAATGCTAGCTACGCACCTGATCATTAAGGTAAATAAAATATAGTTTTTGTTTTGCTGCTGTATGTTTTTTCGTTTTTATCAAGAAAATATCACATTCTTGATTCATTTTTTTATTTCTTCTCATATTTTCAATAGGAAAGTATTAAAAGGAACAGTTTAAAGTGGAACTATTTTTACGTGACACAATCGGTAGTTATTCGGTCGACAGGAATGGCGTGTACATGTAGGAGGCCCGACAAGAATAATTATATTGTTATGTCAATTAATCATTTGTCTTTGATAAAATGTGTAAACGGCATGAAGCAGGATACAGCAAATACATGGTTGGTGCCGAGATGGAGAGAGTTTATCCGGTTCGGCCCGAAAAAGAAAAAATGGGGCTCGCTAATGCTCGCCCTATTTTCTTTTTCTAAGCATCACCGGATAGACTTCTCCATCTCGGCACCAACCATGTTCTCTATTTAGATATTCTCAAATAACTCCCCACTAACGTTCATCACGCGGAGTGCGAACCCGTCTCTTTAGCTCAATTGTAATGGTCACACTTAAATGTCAAATTAACGTAATTCAGCTTGCATTAATTAATCATTTTTTATTGTGCGATTTAAAATATTTTACCACATATTTCACATTGTGGCAAAGTCGTGTCGCGCGCAAAGTTCAAGGTCACACTTATAGGTCAAAGTCAAAATGGGCATGGTGCTGCTTGTTTAATAATGACAAACATTGTAGCCAATAGGCCTCTAGTTTGTATAGTTTTGGGTAACTCGGTATCTTTTATTTTTAATCCGATTAAAGAAATGTAATAGACCTATAAAATAAACGACATAGAAAGACACAAAACATAGCCAACACCAAGTTTGATTCGTCATCTTTTATTTATCATTGAAGCAAAAGTTATAAATATTGAATAAATTCGAAATAAATACAAAACATAAATTCTGACAGCTGAAATGTCACAAAATCACAGATAAAAGTGTGTATTAAACATATTCTACAACACACCGACATTCCATTGACCTCATTCGGTTTTCTTTTTTTCTCTCACGAATGAACTGTTAATTTAATACAATTATTCCAGGATTACATATTTCAGCCCAAACTTCAAACAAAAATTAATTAAAAACGTATTGCTTTTGTAAAGACTGTATTATTCTGGTTAATGATATTGATATTTTAATGAAATAAACATGTGCACAAAGAAATTTAAAATTTAGAGGACTCAAACCAGGTAAGGTAACTCTAGTTTAATGACATTGAAAGACGTTTGGTATTTTCAGAATATGTAAAATAATGATATTTAAGAAACTGTTTCAGAGGCCAATGTTATATCAAGTGTTTTGTGCATATAAGCAATATTGAACATACAATAATGGAAGGATGGACCCAAACACACCAAACACTAATGAATGCTCCTGCAAGTTTGAAATAAACGACCAACATACGGGCAAGTTTTATTGGTTTTGTTCAAGGGTGTTACGTCTTCCGTAACGTATATGGCAACCAATAATTATCAACACATTTTCATTTGAATGGTCAGGGCTTGCACTAAATGAAATTTGGGAATAGTTTATATCAGTTGTTGTCACAAGACTTACACACTTGCAGCTATGCAGCTTGACAAACTTTTGAAAAAAATGCGACCATTACAGTTTAAAAAGTTCAGTAATAGCTGTCATGGAATTTATTTCATCTTTATGTGAACATGCTAAAACAGTTAGGTAATATACAACGCATTAACTTTTTTTTCTTCTGAGAATTCTTTGGCAAACAAGGTCTTATCTAACATTTGGTCCGGAATCTTTACCACACCTTAAATTTTAACTTAGTGTAATCGCACAACGATCTAATATTCTTAATATTACATGTTCAAATCTTCCAAAATCTGTTGCAAGGAATTGCAAACCTTCAGTTTTTTAAACATACTGGCGATCCCTGAATGTAGCTGTAATTTAAAATGGACAAACTTTTGTTGGAAAAGTACTGTTTTGTACGCCAAAAAACAAATACGTATTAAAATAATCAATCTTTGCTAAATCGAATAACATATTCAAAACTTTCACGACAGTTAAGGAAATTCAATATAAATGAAAGTGTACTGGCGTCCATATGGTTGGTCATATAATTTGAGATCTTTCACTGACACATTCAGTTATTCTTCGCTTTCAATGACACACTAAGTTATTCTTCGCTTTCACACACTCAGTTATTCTCCGTTTTCACTGACACACTCAGTTATTCTCCGCTTTGAATGATACACTCAGTTATTCTCCAGATTCACTGACACACTCATTTATTCTCTAATAAGTACTAAACATAAGACGTAGAACATCCATATATAAAAGTCTATTTGTAACTTGGTTATCTAGATTGAACATTATAAACAGCAATACAAAAATGAGATAAAGTTGCAAAAAAATATTAACAGAACACCGGGTGCAATATGCCAACACGCGCGCATGCGCGTTCAGACACACGGAATACATAAAATCGCACGCCCTATGATTGCATTACGTCTGTTCTAGATGGAATGGTTACTAAAAACTATTCGGCTGGTAAAAATTACACGTAAGTATTATTATTATTTGAGAAGCGTTGGTGCCAATGGAATAAAAACTAACAGTACGCTTGGTACTGAAGTTATGTACCGGTACTTTCTGTTTATTTACGTCAAAAGAATAAAACGTTTTAGAGCGTATTAAGACAAACCGATTTATCAGCACCTTATTGCTATTTATTGACCGAGTTCAGTGCGTTTAAAAAAATATATTGTGGTTCTTTTACTATCCATTAGAAACTATTTCTGTCAACATAAATACACAAGTATATGAAAGTCAGGCGCCTGAACAAATACTGAAATTGATACGCAAAGACAGATATAGAACTGTGTTGATTTGACAACATTGAGCATTTGTAATATGAGTCGCGTTCTGAGAAAACTGGACTTAATGCATGTGCGTAAATAATCGTCCCAGATAAGCTTGTGCAGTCCGCACAGGCTAATCAGGTACGACACTTTCCGCCTAAATTTGATTTTTGCTAACAAGATACTTCATTATAACGAACAATGTCATAACAGCGGAAAGTTTCGTTCCTGATTAGCCTGTGCGGACTGCACAGGCTAATCTGGGACGACACTTTACGCAGATGCATTATGCCCAGTTTTATCAGAACAAGACACATATTATTGTTTACAAACTATCTCTTCTATACACCACTTATATTTGACAAATTATATTCATATAAAATAAAGAAGTGTAAAATATAGTTCAAAAAGTAATATAGAAACCTAACGTATCGGACATACACAACGTGAAAAACATGTCTTAAGTGTAAATGTCTTAACCCATTTATGCCTAGTGGACTCTGCCATCCTTCTAAATTGGATAAATTTATTTCCAAAATTAGGGATGTTTAGTATATTTATTTCTATATTTAGAATATTTCTTACAGAAATTCCTTTAAGCAAACAGCGCAGACCCTGATGAGACGCCGCATCATGCGCATCTAGACGCTAGGCACACACGGGTTAAGTGTAAGAATATGTTAAAAAAATACATCAAAGAAATTAAAAACATGTTTGACTAGATTAAATACACTCACATTAACAGCAATATATTATTTGCAATACATCTGCAAACGTTATGCTTATATACATGAAACACAAAGGGAATGTTTTGATCGACCACGACCCATTTTTCCTGTAAAAATAACAACATAACCACAATATATGTGCATCATATGTCACATCATTTTCAGCCTCGATTTGTAAGAAATACCTTAATACATGTCCATATAAATACAAATGCAAGCTATTTTTGCAAACATTCATAATATATTTACTACTTAAAATGTAAAATTGAAAACAAAAACATCAGATTTTGGTTAAAAACTGACGTATTTCATGTGCTTACTGTTACATACACATTAATTAAACGCATACTTTCTCAACAAATTTCATAGATGATGTCATGCAATAATTGTAATTTATGGCCTTTTTTCGGACACATCTAAAAACTTTTTCGTAGATCTTTATTCGATAAAATAACTACGATAAATATTAATTTGTTCCGTCGAATTTTATCAGCTTCTTCTTGTCAAATAAGAATTTAGGCAGAAAAATTGTGCTTTCGAATTTCATCATATTTCAGACGATTTACTTTAAAGTCATCAGCGAAACAACCTTTCATAAAAAAAAGACCAAATATAGGATTAGCGATTAATTCTTGTTTACTGGTGAATTGTTCGTCTATTTGTCTCACATTTAATGTCTGTAATAGTTAGATCTACAAAAGTACGGTGCTGAATTTCACAGAGTACTCACAGTTATATAACGCCATTGAAAATGAAATTGTCAGAAAACGCTATTCGCATACAGTTGTCTGCGCGCAATACATCATACAATAGTTGAACCTATGAACGTAACAGGATTAAGTATTGTCATAATCATCTCTGAATACGCATAGCAAAGTAAATTTAAGCTATTTCAAAGCACATGAACATCTTGCTGACCCGATTAAACAAAAGGACGCAAAGCTGAGTTCACCTATGTTTTTGTATACAACAAAGCACGATGACGGTCCTTGAGATATCATGCTATATAAACATTTTGGTTTTGAAAATTGATACATCAGTGACCTCGAAAGCTGACTTAACTCTCACCGGCCTTGACCTTTTATACAGATTTGCGTTGTTCGCACTATTTTTCTGTAGAAAATGTGAACACTGTACTTTAAACATTTAAACAGAAAACGTAATTAATATGAAGTCAAAAAACAACAACACAAGCATACGCATCGATACTACTGCCGTTAACACCAATCATCGTCATCATCGTCAGAGCGATTTATTACAGGATCGTTATGCTCTCCCCTTAGTTCCATTTTCTCCATCGGCAGACGACCATTTTTACTGTTATTGTTGTTATTGTTGTAGCCGTTAGGTCCGTTCCCGTGATTTGCACGTGGTGAGCGGGAGGCGTGGCTATCTCTTGTCACGGGCACATTGTCACGTGGGTTTCTGACACGCCCCCTAGCGACCGGAGACCCTCCTACGGGAATCCTATCATAACTCCTACTGGAGGGTTGCCTATTTGGGGACTGATCTATGTTCCTAACTGACGCATTTCTAGTTCTATCAACTACCCGAATTTTACATAAATCAGGCGACTGTCTGGAAGAAGAGTTAACATGATCACTAGGGGGCACATTTGGTCGTCTGCTATAATGTCCAGGAAGCGACCGCGTTTGGCCCGGAATGTCTCGAGGGTCACTGACCTTGTTTAAATTATTTCGCTCTGTGGGGCTATACGGCTCCGGGCGGCCTAATTTTCCAGGCGGAGGAATATTTTGAGGCACAGGAGCAATGTTTAGCTTTGGTTTGTGAGTTGGAGAAGCGTTCAAGCGCGGGAAATTTATACTGCCCGGACTCTTTGAAGGCTGGGGAACGGTTGGAGAAGGCATTACTCGCGGCATGTTCTCTTTGAGCTTTGGTTGAGCAAGATTCAGCGAAGAAGGCTTCGTAGCCTGCACCGGTGCCTTTGGTAGCTTGCGCGTCGACCGCTTAGGCGGCGTTTGAACGGGGCTGCTGACGGGGCTCGGGCTGCGCGACCGATCCGTCAGGTTCGAGCCGCCGTAATACTCGTTCATCGGCGTGGACGACGGTGTCAGGTTGGGAGAGGGGGAGCGGGAGCGGGTCTCCAGCGAAGTGGAGCGGTACATTTCAGAGCGGATGCGCGGCTGTGGACTTGGCAGCGGCGACCCCAGCACGTGCGGCTGCGCCATAAGGGGCGGTCGCTTCACCCTTGGTCGACTGCGCAGCTGTGGGGAATTCGGAATGCTTGTACTGTCTTCACAGCGGAAACCTGAAAATATCATAATGCTATTTAAATTTTACAAACATTTAGACAATTACAAAAGACAGAGCTTCGCCGGACGTCTATAATCGTCCCGCTGTCGACATAACGTCCGAAGGGCCTTCGACCCTCGGGACATTATGCGGCAAGGACCGATTATAGACGTCCGACCAGCTCTGTCGTGTGTTATCGTTTATATAACATGTCATCAAATCTTGTCCCTTCTTTAAATGTTATTACCGAATTAGCTTTTCGTTCTTTTGTTTTCATTCAATTTATTACACAATTTATATGACGTATCACCTGTGACGATATTTTTTGTGACGAATCAACATTTTAAGTACGACTCTGTGGATTTTAGGGATGTTTCTTTAACTAATCTGTACAATATTGTATAAAAACATCAAACGAATCCAACCCGTATTTTTGATTGTGTCCTTGTCATGCATAATTGGAAATATCGGTAAGAACAAAATAAATTGCTCCGATCCGTCGATTTAGTAAATCGTGTTTTCATCAGAATGGCTACTGTAGAATTCAATACAAACTTTTCCAAAAAAAAAATTGCGGTTTTACAAAAAAATTTAGATATAGAGATGGATGATCAGAAAATGAAAATGCATATCGTTGTAATGTTATTGTTATATTAAAAAGCATTGAAATAAAGTTTTACTTGAGGAAAGCGTATCCACTCCAAATTTTTTGCACCGACAATTGCAACATAGCATCACAGTTGACACAGTATAATAAATGAATATATCGGGCAATTTGAACAGACATAATGGACCAAACAAATTTCCCACACAAAAGTCACCTTTATGTTTTCGTCTGCTCTGATCAACGATCTCTTGCGCCTGTTCACAGATGTTGGTCACTGCAGACGCGAAGCCCACATCCGGCGGGAATCCCCGCCTCGGCGACGGAGAGCGCCGGATGGAGCCCGGTGACGTCGTCGGCGATTCGTACGGGCTCCGGTTGATCAGCGCCGGCGATCTTGGACTCACCGGCGTCGGCGGAAGTGACGGCGTGCGGCATCCGGAGAGGAAGCCCGTCTCGGACTGGGGCCGCGTTAACAGCAGTGGCTGACCTGCGTGCTCTGGGCGAAGGCCCTGGGAGAAATCGCGCTTGTCCAATGACTGGATACAGAATAAAAGGGTGGCGGCGGGTAAAATCTTATAAATAACATAAGGAGGGCTTTGATTGAACTGGTGTACCTACATAGGATGTCTGTAGAATATACACGAGTTTCAAGCATCACCCGTGATACATAGACTTCAGTTGTTTCCATATAAACCCCTTTATGCCTAGTGGACTCTCCCATCCTTCTAAATTGTATCAATTTATTTCCAAAATTATGGATATCTAGTATATTTATTTCTATATTAAGAATATTTCTTACAGAAATTCCTTTAAGCAAACAGCGCAGATGCGGCGTCTCATCTGGGTCTACGCTGTTCGCCAAGGCCTTTTTTCTAGACGCTAGGCATAAATGGGTTAAGTAATATTCCAAACATTAATATCGAACGCATGATTAATTTACATATTTTTACAACTAACTGTAAGATTCGTACATGGAGAGTAATTCCAAGGCATTTGCCTATACACAGACAATAAATCATAGTAAAGTATTAATTAACGATTATAATTTAGCAAACTTTTATATGGTTGTTTATATAATTTATTTTTTGATACATGTTATGTGTGAATATTACAATGGTATGTGGGATCAGTATGTGCTAGTCATGGCTTTATCGTTCTACATACCAAACATAATTATGTTTGCGTTTTATTTGAATAAATATGTTGTATCAATCACATACTTACATATTATTGTTAATTTGTTATGAATTGTCACACGAATTTTTTGGGAGGAAAATTGTCAAAAATGTAAATGACATTATCTGATATGATTTGCATTAACACGAACATAACTATAACCATCCACACCATTACAGAATACAAGTGAGTATATGTATAACATCAACGTACATTTAACCCATTTATTCCTAGCGTCTAGAAAAAATGGCCTTGGCAAACAGCGTAGACCCAGATGAGACGCCGCATTATGCGGCGTCTCATCAGGGTCTGCACTGTTTGCTTACAGGAATTTTTGTAAGAATTATTCTAAATATAAAAATTAATATACTAGATCCCTAATTTTAGAAATAAATTGATCAAATTTAGAAGGATGGGAGAATCCACTAGGCATAAATGGGTAAAATACGCAAGTCCCATCTCCGTTGAATATAAAATGAGAAAGATTAGCCCGGTACAAAACACAAACGAAGATACCGAGTGACCATGTCAGAGAAAGGCATACCGAGTGACCATGTCAGAGAAAGGCATACCGAGTGACCATGTCAGAGAAAGGCATACCGAGTGACCATGTCAGAGAAAGGCAATACAGAAAGAAAGCTAAAATTAAACATTAAGTCTTCAAATGTCAGAGGAGATACTATTTTTCTGTAAAAATAATAAACATAAAACAATAATAACAGCTTGTAACGGCAATGACGAACACTCCCCGACACCATATATATACGCCGGCGACTACGAAACAATCAACGAATGTTACTATGCTTAAAAAGTCAACTTATTCCGCCACCTTGGACTAAGGGACCTACACCGCCACCTTTATTCCAGTGACCCCAACACGCAACCGCACTCGGGACTCTGTGGACTCACTGATTCACAGGACTGGTGAGGTCATTAAAAGCCAGCGCCACTTTTGCGATCCAAAAGCCAAATTGAGACATTAAACGTACTTTAAGTTCTTCGTTTTAAATCCGCTCGAACTAATATTTTCTACACAAAAATACACTTAATAATTGTACAGGACCTTACCTGACCATATCTTATACTTGATGAAATTAGAGACGTCTTAAATACTGCCCAATCATTTAGATTTGTGGGTACGAACTTTCGTGTTTTTAATGACTTTTTCGTGGAAACGTAGCAATTAGCTGAATTCTGACTTTAGAAATAGAGGTATTTACGTCGGGTCATCTTCCGACGTGTAAGTATTAAATGCGTGGATCGCTAAACCCACGAAATATGCGAAAATAATGTTCTACAAATAATAATGATTTTACAGTTTCGTGTTGAATAAGATTTTAATACATGGGACGTGCTCTGTGAAAAGGGGGTAAATGCATTTGCGTGAAGTGTCGTCCCAGATTAGCCTGTGCAGTCCGCACAGCCTAATCAGGGACGACACTTTCCACCTTAACTGGATTTTTGCTGAGAAGAGACTTCCTTCAAACAGAAAGAGGGAAGTGTCGTCCCTGATTAGCCCGTGAGGACTGTACAGGCAAATCTGGGACGACACTTTACGCACATGCATTAAACCGCTTTTTCTCAGAGCACGGCCCATATATATGAATACTTATATATTAGTATAAATTATAATGAAGAACGAAATACAATTTTTATCATTTGTGGAACAGGTGATTTGTATACTCATGCTGCAACATGGCGGGCTTAAGATGACGTCAAATTATTGTTTATCAATGAGCCCACGGTCCCGATTGTAGCTGCACATATATATGGGAGTACCTGGAAGTGGTCGGACACTACGTAAACACCCGAGTACGCGTCGTAAATACCCGAGGACGTGGCGTAAATACCCGAGGACATGTCGTCCTCCTCGTTGGAATACGAGCTATTTATATAGCCGTGCATTCCTGCGTACCGAATGTGGCGGATCTAACAACATAAATTACAATCTTAACGTTTGTTTATACATTTACAAGGATGTGTATTTCTACGTATTGTACATACCTAATATTGCCAAAAAAATAGACAATATTGCCAGCAAAAAAGGTCCCTTAAAAACCGGTGATATCCTCTATCAGTTAAATTCAACCCATTTATGCCTAGTGGACTCTCCTATCCTATTATAATGGATCAATTTATAAGCAACATTTGGGATGTCTAGTATATTTATTTATATATTTAGAATATTTCTTACAGAAATTCCTTTAAGCAAACAGCGTAGACCCTGATGAGACGCCGCATTATGCGGCGTCTCATCTGGGTCTACGCTGTTTGCCAAGGCCCTTTTTCTAGACGCTAGGCATAAATCCATATTGCCCCTAATCGTTTAATGTTTTATGTCCCATAAAGAAATATACTGTTCTTTGCCAATTCGAATAATGTATTGTATCAATTGTTTGAATTCCCAGAAGTGCGACTTCTAACGGTATCATTTGTGTCGCGTTGTGAGAAAAGTGGGTATAATGCACGTGCGTAAAGTGTCGTCCCAGATTAGCCTGTTTAGTCCGCACAGGCTAATCAGGGACGACACTTTCCGCTTTTATGACATTTTTCGTTTAAATGAAGTATCTTCTTAGCAAAAATCCAATTTAGGCGGAAAGTGTCGTCCCTGATTAGCCTGTGCGGACATGCGGAATTGGGTAAATAACCATGAATACCGGTATAAAACAATCGCTTCACCCAACATTAAGGAAGCAGTATGTATAATGTGTTTACGTTTTTGTTCTGTATCATTGCAGGTAAGAGTTAGCAAAGCTGTAAAGTTGTATTTATTTCAAAGTAGAATTACAATTGTGCATTGAGTTATTGATTTCATTGCAATATAATTATAATTTTTTTCTTCTAAATTTTTGACACCTGTGCTTTTCGGAATATTTTCCGCATCTAAATTTTCGGACACGAAAACAAGTATTTTTAAGTGACCCAAACATTAGAGTAGTTACGATATGTTTTTTTTTCAATTTTAAATACAATGTTAAGACCTTGAGCGTCTGCTGAATACGTCGAGCGTCGTAGTCATATTGCCAATGTATAAATATTTTTGTAATTCATTCTGTTGACTTTTCGCCAATCCAGTGCTTCCAACGGACGAATAACCGGACGGACAGAGGGAAAATCGATAGTCAAGTTAGATAAAATACCAGGAAAGGACTCAATCCAAAATTATACAACGATTGATCATCCACAAATGATAAACGACACTGTGGCTAATGTGCTTTAAAGACAAAACTTCATTATAAAACGAAATTAAAACAAAGCAAAGAAATAGTGGCCACCGCATACTAACCTGCACGCTTCCCATATCCGGGTTAACGTTTCCGCCGGAAAAGCCGCCGGGTTTGCGACGCTTGCTGCTGTTCCGCCTCAGGAAACTAAAAGCATTTCCGGAAGGTTTGTCAAAGTTGGGGCTGCAAATAGGTGGACACACACATACATACACAAAACATAGAACGGAAACATACACAGAAGCAGGAACAAAAATGTGCCACTCTCTGTGAAAAACTGGGCTGAAAACATGTGCGTAAATTATCGTCCCAGATTAGCCTGTTTAATCCTCACATGCGTATAAGGAACGACACTTTTAGCCTAAACCGGATTTTCGTATTTTCATTAAAAATACCATACAAGCGGAAAGTGTCGTCCCTGATGAGATTGCGCGGATTGCACAGGCTAATCTGGGATGAAACTTTACCCACATGCATTCGGGCCACGTTTTCCTAGAGCGAGGCTCGAATGTTTCGCACACGAATATTTGTGATGAACAAACATGCAAAATAAGAGTCGAAGTTGTTGAAATTATCTTATATTTGTTACTTGAAAATAAACCAAACAAGAGTTCCGCGGTCGGAGTCATATGCCCCCCAAACAGGGCTTTGAACTAGTGACCCCGATTTCAATAGGGGTCATCTACTGTCCAAGGCCAACGCACATGTCAAGTATCAAGCCAATCGTTCAATTCGTTGATAAGTAATTGATCAGAAACAATTTCCACACTTATTGTGACAGTGACCTTGACATTTGACCTAGTGACCCAAATGTCAATAGGGGTCATTTACTTTCCAAGGTCAATGCACATGGGAAGTATCATACAAGCTGTCGATTCGTTGGCGAGTTATTGATCAGAAACGATTGTGACAGTGACCATGATCTTTGACCTAGTGACATCAATTTCAATAAGGGTCATCTACTCTCCTAGTACCATGCACATGTAAAGTATCAAGCCAATCGGTCAATTAGTTCACGAGTTATTGATCGGAAACGATTTTCACACTTATTGTTACAGTGACCTTGACCTTAGCCCTAGTGACCCCATTTTCAATAGGTGTCGTCTGCTTCCAAGGCCAATGCACGGGTGAAGTATCAAGCAAATCGGTCATTAAGTTGATGAACAATTGATTTGAAACGCTTTTCACACTCATTGTGACAGTGGCATTGACCTTTGACTTGGTGACCCAATTTCAATAAGGGTCATGTACTTTCCAACGCCAATTTCAAGAAGGGTCATGTTCTTTCCAAGGCCAATGCACAAGTGAAGTATCAAGCCAATCGGTCAATTCGTTGTCGAGTTATTGATCGGAAACGAACTGGACTACCTACAGACAGACCGACAAACCGACCGACATCAAGCAAAACGAAATACCCCCTCTTCTTCGAAGGGGGACATTAATATGCCTCATATTTACTTGTTTAGTTTAAATTGATTTTCGATCATAATCAGTACCGTTTGGAATATATTGACAATTTGTAAACCTGCAAAATGTTTCTTTACCGTAATGAATGCAGCTCTTACAAAACATTGATTAATATGTTAAACCTATAAATGCACAAAACACACGGACACCCAAACGGACACGCAGACGCACGCTGTTACAGACCTGTACACACCGGTCTTACTGACCTGTGTACTAACGCGAAAGGAATTGTGGGTAGCACTTCATTTACGAGTGAAAACGAAAGTAGGTCAGGTAATCGTGCTTCTGATAATCGCTTTCAGAGATTCAAAATCACATTTAAACATAATTAAATAGTATTTCTTTAAACAACATTTCGTTTTAAACACACAATAAAAACGAATTTTCTTTTATTATTAACATGTTCATTCCTACGCAGAACTAATTTGGTGGAAGCATATTTCCCCAAACCAGGGGAATGTGATGCGTCTTAGTATAGAGGTGATAATAACGTTGTGACGTCACCATCTATGTATAGAATGACAGACCTGTGAGTGTCGACCTCGTCCCCGGAATGGTCGGTGTCTATGCTCTGACTTGACCGAGCCGACGGCGCCCGGACCACGTTCATCAGTTTCTTGAAGAACGACGGCGGACGCTGAGGGTAGGCAAGGAAAACATTCAAACCATTAATTTTTACAGGGGCGCTTTGAAAATAAAGGGCAAGACGGATATTTCTAAACTTGAATTTTGAAACACGACTCTGTAAAATATTTAAAAACTGTTTTTTTTTTACTTCTGATATTGTTCTGGTTTTAACACATTGCAGTTATAATATTTATTAAACTTTTTATGGCATTATCACCAGACTATGTATGTCTACCAGTTTACATTTTTATGAGAAGTATATGCATAGATTAGCACAAACGTTTTTTTTTCAAACATTTTATTTTCAAAGTACGAGCAAATAGTATCATATTAGAGAATGAAGTACGTTTTAGGATATACATTTTGCACGTCTGAAAGCGGGTAAGTCTGCTACTGAGATTGAACTAGATTTCCCTAGATTTGTTACAGCAGAGAGAAATATCTCAGAGGCCGCATGTCGACATAACGAGGCAATTATAACATGTATGTTGTAGGTTGAAAAAAAAAATGATTTTACCAATTTTTGAAGAAAGATTATGAAAATTGATCGCTTAAAGCTTCTATAACGTTCAAAATCAACGAAAATTTCGTAAAGTATTACGTTAACTAAAGTTAACACCTAAACAATCAGTGTTCCTTATAGCAATAGCCACAATTTCAAAACTAGATGTGGTATGAGTACCTAGATTTTCGTTGATACAAAAAAGCTCGTTTTAATTTATGTGTGACCCAGCTAATTCCATTTTAATTTCCCGCGAATATATCTACTCATACGACACACGACCACTAAAATGGTACCATGTTAGTGTTCATGTGTCGTATGAATAGATATCGTTGCGGGAAATTAAAATGGAATTAACTAAGCAAAACAATAATAAAAACGAGCATTTTGTATCTACAAACATCTATTTTACCAGACCGCATCTGGCGTTGAAATTTCGGCAATGGTCATACGGAACACTGATTTTTAATTGTTTAACTTTATTTTAAGAAATATTTTAAGAAATTTTCGTTGATTTTGAAGAAAAATGGGGCTTTAAAACTTATTGGAATCAGGGGCAATGAATGCAAGTTTAAATATTGACAAGTAGGTGACTTCGGAAAAACGGACAGACTAACGTAGTAAATCTAGCATAAACCCCTCTACTTCGTTGTTGAAGGTATAAAACATAACAAAGACATATATAAGTTACTCAACACATATTACATTTAAAATCATTGTCAATGAAACATTTAACAATACTGAAGCCCGCAGATGATATCTCATAACTGTAGTTTTAGTAATGTTTGTAAACAATAATACTATCTTTTGTGTTACCTCGAACAATCCTACAGCTTAATTGTTCACTAGGCATACATGTAATTAAACTATTAGTACGTTTTTTAGTACTTTCTGTCGTACTTTAAACTATTTATTCAAGTAATCGCTCAATTAATTAATCCAAAACATGTATGCGTGTTTATACGTATGTATAGATACTTGAATTCTACTTGTAAATTATCAAGTCGCATTTAAATCATACTCATTTATAAAAAAAAAAGTCAATTGTTTATCAACATATCTATATGGATGTAACAAACGCTCTGAAAGCGGGTTATTTAAAATTTTAAATCACTTTAAGATAACTCTGAAAGTATTCGTTTCGATAATGTAAATCATGCATTAACCAGACAAAGTGCATTCTAACCTACACGTGCTGATTAACCGATTAACTACACTTTAACGTGCCACGTGCTTTTACAGAAATGAATAATTTCAAATGTGTCTGTCAGTACATGACATAAATTTTAACGATTGATCTATAATAAATAAACTATGTCAACTTTATTTATGCAGCATCTTAAAAGTTAATACTAACAGAAGACAAAAATAGAATGGAATTTTCACTTTTAAAAATTTACAACAAATTCGATAGGTCAGATATATCCACCGCTGAGATCCGTTTGACCTTTAAGTAGTAACCTTCATCTTAAGCTTGCATTATACCTTATACCTCATGCACAATGTGTGAATGTTATAAACATAAGGGACACATTAAATGTTTGTCCTTTAAGGATCACGTGGTAATCATAACGCATATGAAAAATACAGACTCAAACATTCTTCTTCATGTGTGACCTTGACCTTGAGGTGGCGTGATTGGCTGAAACCCTCTTCACATAGTCTCAAGGAGCAAAATATTTCATGAAAATCCTTCAAAAGATATATGGAGGCTCAATATTTTACAGTCAAGTGCGACAATGACCTTGAACTAGCATGGCTGACTGGGGAATTCTATTCAACCTCTTGATTATCTTAACACAAAGTAGCAACGTTTCACAAAACACTATAACGGATATGAGGGATAAAGTGAGAGCATGAAATTAGGGGTTCCAAAATTTGCCCTTCAAATGCAAGTTTGACCTTCAACCGGCCGTTTTCACTCATGCAGTCTGCACATCATCTGAATCAGCGTATCATTTGAACCACACAATCCTCCAAACGGTTTAGAAAAAACTTAGCGTGCACGAAAGGGTTACGGAAAGACGGACGGTATAAGAATACTATTTTCTATTAAACGCTCAACTTAAAAAGCAGGAGCTCATAATGTCAAATGTGTCGTTTTTAAAGCAAAATCAAAACTGAACTAAACATATTAAATCTTTGAAATCTCAGACAGGCATTACTTAACCCATTTATGCCTAGTGGACTCTCCCATCCTTCTAAATTGGATCAATTTATTTCCAAATTAGGGATGTCTAGTATATTTATTTCTATATTAAGAATATTTCTTACAAAACTTCCTTGAAGCAAACAGCACAGACCCTGGGTCTACGCTGTTTGCCAAGGCCCTTTTTCTAGACGCTAGGCATAAATGGGTTAAGTCAAGAACCAAATACTGAGTTGTTTTTTTTCTTCATGTAATTTAATACAATTTTAATTCCTGACATTGAGTTGTAATCTATAAACATCTATGATACAGATACATTTTGATAAGCTTTATCTATAATTGCAAGCATAATGGTTCAAGTAAAAATCACTGAAACATGTATGCAAAAGAAGAAGGAAAGTTGTGTAAGAAGCGAGGGCGATGCATCATGCAAATGTACGAAGGGGCGTGTTTGAAAGTCGGTTGTTTTAAACTTCTTTCGTGTAGTTGGACATATTGAAGACGTACACATGAACATTTCGAAAGATACAATATCTAACCTTCTTAACTAACAGCAATCACTATATTCAAGATTTGTGGATTGATATTAGGAGCAATTTCTTTTAGTGTTTTTGAAAAAGAAAACAACAACATCCCGGTTGAATACAATGGATGGAAAAGGTCAATGCCATATTAATTATGCATTTTTAAACCAACAAATGTATCTGCCACAAACACAAATCTCACTTTTTGTAAACTTAAGTCGTTTACACTTTGTTTAGCTCCTTTGTCATTATTTATACACTTAAATCAACACCACTCCGTTAATGCGACTAAAAGCTCAACATTTTTAAAAATAGTTTTTATTGGACCTTCTTGGTTTACTGCGTCATTTTATTCCATCGTTACTATTGTAAGACATGAGTAATACCAACTTGAATAAACGGTCCATATTAACCACAATATTACTGGTGAAATTCTTAAATAGGTTCATTTTCTACAAACAAACACACAGTTTGACATATAAACACTTTATAAAACGAATTGTTGCCACCAAAGTAACTGAATCAAATGACCACATTATAAAATAAAAACAATCGTTGTCGACTTTGAAAACCTCGCAGTTCAGGTGGGACACACAGACTCGACGAGACAAAGGACATGTACTTCACCATACGTAAGAAGTTTAGAACAATATGATGCTGACCTGATCGCTATCAGCTAGCAAGGGGATATTATAGGCGATCTGGAAGTGCAAGAGGAACATATTGTAATGTTAATTTGTTATTACTGCTGTTACAACAACGCCTAACTGTATGGCGAAATATTTCGTTTGATTGCAACAGGACTTTGCTGCATTTTGCGAGAAAATGACCACAACATATGAATAAAAGTTCAATTTTTTTAAATGAGAAAATATGATGACAAAAAAGAGATAACAAGTAAAAAGAGTGATTCAGTGTGCGACCTCGTACACACATAAAGTGCATTAAATCTGGATAAATATCATTATTGTCACAGGCCAATTGGAATGATTAAAGAAATACATATATATAATACTGAAATTTAGTCCCTACTCTTTTCAACTGAAGCCTACTTTGTAATAATAAATGAATGATAACGGTACTAAATATCGGTATGGTTCTAAACTTATTTGTTAGCAACCTCTATATCTTTTTGAAGATGCTGTGGTTTTTATTCAATGATGCACATTCATATAAAATATATGATATATTTTCCGTTCAAAGTTTTGACCTATTTGAAAAGAGTTTTAGATCATGAGCATAATTACAATATATTGGAAATTGTTTCCAATGGCTGAAATCGTTTAATAGTATTGTACACGATAGACTGTATTCAATTGATCACGAAAAGTCATGAGAAGTTCTCGTGAAAACAGTGTTTTCATGGTTATAGAGGAACACGTCAAGTTCATGCATACACATGATGTAATAGATCAACTTCCTTCATATGAAAACACATTCCATAAAGCAATAAGAAACTACATATTGTCGGTAAAATGAAGAGAAAAATATCGTACCATAAATACGTTAAGAAGTTTTAAAGTACTCCGATAACACCCGCCATTTACTGCTGTATTCATTCAATACACTGTCAACAATGCAAAACGGTAAAAAGTTGCTCAAACCTGTTTAATAACATAACATAAATATGTTGCTTTAAAAGACAGAGTTAGCTTTACCTTCTTGTGAAAAGACATAGAATAGTTATAATAAATATAAAGAATTAAACGTGTTAAAAGTTAGTATGTGAAGTAAAAAAGTGCTACGCTGTGCAATTACCTCTTCGTCGTTTGAAGGCTAAAATAAAAGTATTTTGTTTTGAAATTGACATATGTTTACTTCGGAAATTGAATTTAATCGGATATTTTAAAATGTTGTTACAATACAATGGCTCTAGGTTACTTTACGATTCAAATAATAGACGTGTACAAAAGGATATCCATTCAGAATAGGGTTACACATGGTGATATAAGGATGTAATGTATACATCACTAATTTTATACTTGATAATCCAAGAATAAAAACTACACAATATAAAATTTAAATAAGATAAAAAAAATCAAATAAAAATATGTTATGAAATTTAGTTTACTAATCTAACATGCATTAGTGAACGCGAATCATTTATAGCATATGACATTTGACAAAATAGTCAAGATAGAGTTATTTGAGTAAATTATCAATAATGTGCTTTAATTGTAAAATATAATACAATTATTTACTAGATATAATGTCTTTAACGTGTTGACGCTGGTTTGATGCTGTTTAAAAGTAATAAAAAACAAGAATAAATCCATATGCATGCCATAAGAATTGGGGTGCATTTCCAAGTAAACATCAGTGAACCCGTGACGATACGATGCATGTCCCAATACACTGGAATTTTTAAAGTGTATAGGACAGATACAGTTAAACATATTTTTCTCAATGCCTTAAATCCCGCTTTCGTTACTGACCTTTGTGTCACAGGGACTTTGCTATTCCGGTTTCGGACCATGGCCATTTTTAGTACATAGTAGACAGTGTAAGCATAGATAGGAAATGGAGCAATTTACGAAGAAAAAAACACTATTTGCATACAGTTTCAGTTTTGGTTTTTCAGATTAGAACATGTTATTTCTGGTGATTAGTTGATTAGTTGATTCAATTGCCCAAAGTGTAACAAGAGAACGCACCAGAGAGAAATGGTTTGATCACTTATAGAACCAATGTCTCAGTTTTGTTAAATGTGATTGCTTTTATGGTTGTTAGCTGATTTCTGACGTTTCCAAAATGATACCAGAGATAGCCGAAGACAGAAAAGAATTGGCCACTGTCACAGTGTGTATTAAATGAATTCAGAAGGATTATTGTGCTATAAATGTGGTAAATTGACGGCAGATAGTTTGAAGAATGACAAATCGAATACAAAAGAGTAAATGTATGTGATTGACTCTATTGCAATGTGACTGAAGCAGACATTACTGAGAATTATTAACTGTAATAAATTGTCTTCAAGAATTTAAGGAAACGGAATGTTTGTATTTAAAAATAAATGTAAACATACTTTTAATCATGTAGCAATCCTATTACGTCTTTATCTTAAAACGCCGCCCACGACATTGACGAATGCTTAATACATATACTGAGGTAGATAGACGACATTTGACAGTACAGGGATACCATGGCCAATTTGAACACGCATGTGTGCTAACAATTCTATGGCGTGTATTACTTTTGCTCAGTACTGAAAGACTGGCTGCATAGTGTATTACGAACAAAGGGTACATTTTCTATCAATACTTAAATTTATTAATGACAAGTGCGGGAGAGACACTACAAGTGGGTGAAGTGCTAGGTATCTAAAATCACGAGAAATTCAGACACGGGTATGATGGCATAAGCGCATACATTAAAACCATCAGGGACGGTACAGAAATATACCTATGTACATGTGCGTTTTACTAATAAACGTGAGTAGGGGATATAAAATAAAATTTAAAAAAAGAACAAAAGTGAAGGAGAGCTGCTAAGTGTGTGAATCAGAAACATGGCCCAGGTCATGTGACCTCGTGACGTCATTTACCTCGTCTCTTTCCTCTTGCTTCCATGGAAACAAAAATGAAAGCCAGTTTGAATACGCAATCACAACAGAAAGGCAATAAGGCAAAATCCGGGAAAGCATCTGAGCATTAAAATGAGAACACAAAATAAGAACAATGCAGAATAATCAGCACCAACAAATATTAATGTGAACCTGCCCGTATGAAATCGTTGATTGAAACAGCAATGTACTTATAGATGGTACAAAAACTGTCCAATAATACAGTTTTGTCTACTTATATTTATAGTTCAAATGAATGAGTTTTACTTTGGAACGTATTTTCATTGAATGGTCACAATCGCGATTGCTTGGCACACTTTCATGTCACAGATGTGAATACACTGGAGTAAACACTATGATAATTTTTTGAGTCCTGTTCTAAGAAAACTCGGCATAATGCATGTGCGTAAAGTGTCGTCCCAGATTAGCCTATGCAGTCCGCACAGGCTAATCAGGGACGACACTTTCCGCCTTAATTGGATTTGTTCTACGAAGAGACTTTATTTAAACGAAAAATGTCATTAAAGCGGAAAGTGTCGTCCCTGATTAGCCTGTGCGGACTGCACAGGCTAATCTGGGACGACACTTTACGCACATGCATTATGTCTTGTTTTCTCAGAACGCGACTCTTTTTATTATCTATAGTCTGAAATCCGCACACAGTTTTGCACATCCTACTACTATTTAGACACACATAGTTACGGCCCACTTCACACAGGATTTCCACAGCAACCTCATGCTTAAATATGACCAAGAAATTAACCCATTTATGCCTAGCGTCTAGAAAAAAAGGCCTTGTCAAACAGCTTCGACCCAGATGAGACGCCGCATCATGCGGCGTCTCATCAGGGTCTGCGCTGTTTGCTTAAAGGAATTTCTGTAAGAAATATTCTAAATATAGAAATAAATATACTAGACATCCCTAATTTTGGAAATAAATTGATCCAATTTAGATGGATGGGAGAGTGCACTAGTCATAAATGGGTTAAACAGGTACGTGGATAATACCCTTATTTGGCCTCTGTAACCCGGTTACACAACACATTGACTACTCTTACCATTCTATGTGTTTGTCCGTTCTGTTGGCTCAGTTTGTATGCTTTCCAATTTTCGGTTATCAGCAGTCCTACATATATTTTTCCAACGGACATTTTTCCTTCGGTTAACTCTGGAAAAGCATTAGATAAAGTGTTATATTGATTTACAAGAACGTACAAGTAAGATATCTAAGGTTTGTTTTAAACTTTGTAATCATGTCTTTCAGACAGTTTATATCATAAAGGAGGTTGTCGACCAATACATTTTCATTACATACAAAAAGGACAGTGTAATAGCAATCGAGTAGGCGTTTTGTTCCATAACAAATACCGTAAGTTATGACCTGCCGTATCGAAAATCTTAAGACAAATTTAACCCATTTATGCCCAGTGGACTCTCCCATCCTTCTAAATTTCTTACAGAAATTCCTTTAAGCAAACAGCACAGACCCTGATGAGACGCCGCATCATGCGGCGTCTCATCTGGATGTACGCTTTTTGCCAATGCCCTTTTTCTAGACGCTAGGCATAAATGGGTTAAGTGATGACTTTATTGTATTCCTTCAAAACGTATGCCCATTATGTTTCTAAAATGAAGAAAACCTGAACAATAACAAAATATCAATTTATTTATTCGACATTTGTAATCATGGATTGTGATGTTTTGATTTTTCGAATTTTTTTTAGTCAGATGGGTCCTCCATGAGACTTTTTTTGTGTAAAACGTCCCAAAACACATAACGTTACGATCAAAGTTTTATATAAGAATAAACGCTAAGCATCAGCAGCGAAACTAAGTTAATTTCGTTTTTTATTGCTATGGTGATTTTCGTGTTCTTTAAATGTTTGCGTGTCCTTTAGTTCAAGAACATATCAATACGAACTTGTCTTTGATTTTAGCCAACATTAAAGGCGTTACATAAATTTGCTGTATTGGGCCCGAGGAATGTACCTTTTCTGGGAGAGGCGATTCATGTATTAAAAATACTATACTGAAAGGTGAACATACCATTCCATGGACATACACTAACACTTAGACTGTAGTTTGTAAGGACAAACACTAACACTTAGACTGTAGTTTGTATGGACATACACTAACACTTAGACTGTAGTTTGTATGGACAAACACTAACACTTAGACTGTAGTTTGTATGGACATACACTAACACTTAGACTGTAGTTTGTATGGACAAACACAAACACTTAGACTGTAGTTTGTATGGACAAACACTAACACTTAGACTGTAGTTTGCATGGACAAACACTAACACTTAGACTGTAGTTTGTATGGACAAACACTAACACTTAGACTGTAGTTTGTATGGACAAACACTAACACTTAGACTGTAGTTTGTGTGGACAAACACTAACACTTAGACTGTAGTTTGTGTGGACAAACACTAACACTTAGACTGTAGTTTGTATGGACAAACACTAACACTTAGACTGTAGTTTGTATGGACAAACACTAACACTTAGACTGTAGTTTGTATGGACAAACACTAACACTTAGACTGTAGTTTGTATGGACAAACACTAACACTGAGACTGTAGTTTGTATGGACAAACACTAACACTTAGACTGTAGTTTGTATGGACAAACACTAACACTTAGACTGTAGTTTGTATGGACAAACACTAACACTTAGACTGTAGTTTGTATGGACATACACTAACACTTAGACTGTAGTTTGTATGGACAAACACTAACACTTAGACTGTAGTTTGTGTACTTCAAGAGAGTACTTATCAGAAAAGAACAATATGATTTTGTTTCAGAAAATATAGCGGGCCAGCACAAATAATGCGGCAAGGCTCCTTCGTATTAATATCCCTGCATACTGGCTAAGGATGAGATTAAACACTTTATATATTAGCCTCCTAATGTGAAAAGGGGGTTAACTTCAAGTGCGTTAAGTGTCGTCCCAGATTAGCCTATACAATCCGCAAAGGCTAATCAGGGACTGCAATGTTCGTCTGGATTTTTGCTAGGAAGAGACTATCTTTAAACGAAAAATCCAATTAAAACGGAGTGTCGCCCGTGATTAGCCTTTGCGGACTACACTGGCTAATGTGGGACGACACTATACGCACATGTATTAAACCCCCTTTTCACAGTGCACGGTCCATATAAAGTTTATGCGAAGACGATGCATAAGCCGCATTATGCAAAAACGGGTCTTATGTCAGACCAAACTGTGCATAAGTACAGTCTGTTCATGAGTTACCCTGTCCGCCGAGGACACCACGAAACCTTGCGTGACTATTGACTCCAAAGGCTGTTTTAGGAGCTTCGTTGGCCGCATATGGCGTTATACAAATTTTTGCATGACGCGGCTAACACGTACATATAACAACAACAACAACAACAATAAATAACAAATATTATCTTTATGCATTTAAGCATATTACAGACCATCGTGATAAAAAAGTTATAATAATAGATACATGTGTGAAAATAAAGAGTAATCAAAATAATAACAAGACTATTGCCAAGCAATATAAATCCCCTACCGGCTCCACCATTGTCAGAAATATATATATATATATATATATATATATATATATATTATATATATATATATATATATATATATTTATATATATAATATTTGTTGCCATGGCAACCAGAATTTTTGACGTAGGAACAAAATAAAATGACGTGCATAATGTCCTTATTTCCATCTATCTATGTTTCAAGTTTCATGAAAAACAAGGGCTGTTTGTAAAACATGCATGCCCCCCTAATGGGCTATCCGTTGTAGTGGCAGCCATTGTGTGAAAACGTTTTTTGTCACTGTGACCTTGACCTTTGACCTAGTGACCTGAAAATCAATAGGGGTCATCTGCGAGTCACGATCAATGTACCTATGAAGTGTCATGATCCTAGGCAAAAGCGTTCTTGAGTTATCATCCGAAAATCATTTTATTATTCTGGGTCACCGTGACCTTGACCTTTGACCTTGTGACCTCAAAATCAATAGGGGTCATCTGCGAGTCATGATCAATCTACCTATGAAGTTTTATGATCCTAGGCATATGCGTTCTTGAGTTATCATCCGAAAACCATTTTACTATTTCGGGTCACCGTGACCTTGACCTTTGACCTAGTGACCTCAAAATCAATAGGGGTCATCTGCGAGTCATGATCAATCTACCAAAGAAGTTTCATGATCCTAGGCGTATGCGTTCTTGAGTTATCATCCGGAAACCATTTTACTATTTCGGGTCACCGTGACCTTGACCTTTAATCTAGTGACCTCAAAATCAATAGGGGTCATCTGCGAGTCATGATCAATCTACCCATGAAGTTTCATGATCCTAGGCGTATGCATTCTTGAGTTATCATCTGGAAACCATTTTACTATTTCGGGTCACCGTGACCTTGACCTTTGACCTAGTGACCTCAAAATCAATAGGGGTCATCTGCGAGTCATGATCAATGTACCTATTAAGTTTCATGATCCTAGCCCCAAGCGTTCTTGAGTTATCATCCGGAAACCACCTGGTGGACGGACAGACCGACCGACCGACCGACATGTGCAAAGCAATATACCCCCTCTTCTTCGAAGGGTGGCATAAATATTAAGAACTTTTAAAGTTATCGCAGGATCCAGAAAGGTGTGACAGACTCACAGACTGACGGACACATAGAGCGCAAACCATAAGTTCCCTCCGGTGAAACCGGTAGGGGACAATAAGCAAGTTACCTTCTCTGGGAGGGACTAAGAGGTCAATCAGTTTTTTCGCCTGTACGGGCCAGAGACGCATGATGACTTCTCGCATCTCCATATCTTTCTGGTCCATCTGCTCCGCTGTTAACACACACGAATGACATGCTGATATTTAACCCATTTAAGCATAGTGGATTCTCCCATCCATCTAAATTGGATTTATTTCCAAAATCAGGGTAGTCAAGTATTTGTTTTTCTATATTTAGAATATATCTTTCAGAAATTCCTTTAAGCAAACGGCGCAGACCCATATGAGACGCCGCATCATGCGGCGTCTCATCTGGGTCTACGCTGTTTGCCAAGGCCTTTTTTCTAGACGCTAGGCATAAATGGGTTAATGAAAACGTGAGCTCCTACCGTAATATACAAACATCGTGAATTTTATAATTTTCCGACAAAGTCAATTGCCATCCGAAAGTTTAAGCAATCAAACTGATTTAACGTTACACAAAACTTCCTATCCCTTATTCTCATAGTATCGGCCCTCCTCATAGTATCGTGCCTTAAACGAACGACCCTCAATAAGTGCAGGAGATTTTTTTTTTTTTTTTTTTGCAATTTTGAAAAGTTGTAATTTTTTAAATATTTATCCATGACAATTACGACGATCATTTTCATTATTTCCGGTGCAAATTGGAAAGTAGGCTATGTTTATTCCAGGGTGATGCTATGATTTTTAAATTACATAACACACAATTATGTTTGTCTATGGAGTAATAGCAGCTTTATCAAATGTTTTATAAGCCGCTTATTTTTTTATGAAATGCAAAAATATTTCAAGAACAACATGAGTTTCGTTTTTCCATCAATATACTATTTTAAGAACTAGCGCATGTGCAGAGTAACATTTTATCAACCAATCAGAAGAGCCGATTATGTGACCCATTGTACATGATACAGATTACTATAGGGAGCTAAGCCTCGCCAGTATTTTGTCAAAACATTGCCGATTTAAATGCAGTTTTCGTTTTTATGTCCAAGAATAAACATTTATACAGATTGACATATAAAACATGCGTGTTTTTGTATTTGTTCACTTTCGAAATTCGTATGTATTCATTTAGAAGGCCGATACTACGGATAGATATGCTATAAATATCCGTGAAATGCAATTCAAAACAACAATGGATTTAAAATTCACGTTTATATTTAAAGGCTTAATATTAAATTGCCATCAGTTAAATTTGTGTATTCGCGTATTTCATAAAAAATAATTGTATCGTTGAGTTGAACAATCAGAGATCGTCTGATAAACTGACGAACAACATACCGGTCGCGAAGATATGTGACAATATAAAAAAAAATTAGCAATGGAAACTTATAATACTAAGGTTTGTCAAACTCTTCGCATCATGAGACTAAAAAATCAATGGCAATACGCCGCAATTATTAGTGCACATTCATCATTGTTACGCACTTCCTTAAGTAACAGTTAGTGCTTGAAATAGTCGTGACATATACAGTCGACGCGACTTGACGAAGTATGTCGCAAACTGTTATAATCATCTTAATAATCATACGCTGAAACGTGCATATCTTCAGAGGTTTTATGTGGAATGATAAAACTACACAAAACTTCATTCCATAATGATAAACGTAAGTTTGTACGCTGAAAAGTTATTCGTCGAACAAGTTTGAGTCCACGGTCAGATAGACGGAGAGCCAGAGAAAATGGTTGATTCAGTATACCCCTCCCTACTTCATTGGCCGTGGGGCAGGTAAAAATAATATTTTAAGTCACATACATACTCAAAATCAACGAATATTTCTCCAAATATTTCGTAAAATGAAGTTAACCCATAAAAATCAGTGTTCCTGAAAGCAATAGCCAAAATTTAAACGCTAGATGTGGTATGGAAACATAGATTAAACGTGATACAAAATGCTCGTTTTTATTTTTTGGGCGAATATATATTAATGCGAATTTCTTCGACTATTTCCGAACATTTACGAGCTAATGCGAGACTAGCTTCGAGCATCGTCGGAAGAAGGACGTATTCATGAAAACTACGTCATATAAAAACGTAACGTACTTATCGAAACTTTTATCTGAAGGGACTCTCGTATTAACGCAAACAGTGTTGTTGTGAAATGCACTGTGCCGTCTTCTGCTACGGGCATATTCATGCGTATCAACTTTCGGAACGCAAGTTTGTTAGGACACTTCCGTCCGAATCCCACCGGAGGTTCCATGTTTTTTAACATTTCATACATATCTGTATACTGTATTCGGCCCCTGAAACAAAAATTTAACATTGCTTAACTGATGTTACGGCAGATGATGTAGTATCGGTTAATGAATAAAACAATAATACAATAAAATAAATCGTACAAACACGTCACTTTTGTTTATTAAAATGTCCTAAGTACCAAACATGTTTCAGCCATAGCCTTCATCAGTTTTTTTTATTATAAATAAAACAATATACATATATAATTATTATTATAACACATTATAATTAATGCCTTTCATACTAAACTTGTTGTTTTGTTTGTATATGCATTCTAATATTTTTTTCTTTCGCCGCAGGTGTCTACACAATGATCTTTTATTATTACGCAGTCATCGACTCGTATACATGGTCATCATTTCAGGAACAGAGTTGCTCTCTGATGCCTATTTATGGCATAATATTTTGAACAAATAGGTCACAAATGCTAGGTTTGTGGTATCGGCGCCAATTGTTTCGTTCTTGCGAGTATATTTTTCAATCTGATATGTTGACATTTGGTGGTCTTGAAAGTATAAAACACAACAGCACACCAGAAGGACAAATATGCGGACTGCGTAGACTTATCTGAGACGACACTTTACACACATGAATTAATCCCAGTTTTATTCAAGAAAGATGATCATCAAAGGTTTCTTATACTCACGTGGCCCCGGGGTCGTATTCCGCCCACACCCGATTGTACTCGTCCAGATGGTGCGGCCCCAGGATGGAGCTATCACGCGTGAGATAGTCGAAGTTGTCCATGATGACAGCAACAAACAGATTCAACATCTGAATTGATAATTGTTATTGATTTAAATGGTTTTTATCATTATATAATTATACTAAATATCAACGAATAGATAATTTACTGTATGCATTTTTTTGTCTTCAGTTAGATAGATGTATTGTACTTATTGTTATTTTCAAAATGTTAAAAATTCGAGCAAAATACATTATTTTTCTTAAAATTGAACAACTTTTTCGTTCGACATGTATTTACAAAAAAAATGCGATTGGAAGTTCAAACGTACCAGAAACGAGCAGAAGAAAATGAACGCAGTGAAGTAAATGTAGGCCACATCGAGCCCACACTCGGGCGCGGTCATGCCGGACTCTGGGTCACATTCCCGCCCTCCGAGGCAGGCCAACATGATCCGCTGCCAGTTCTCTCCGGTAGCACACCTTACAATATATCAAGGAATTGTGTGATAGCGCATGAAATTCGGTAGCACACCTTTCAATATATCAATTGTGTGATAGTACATGCTATTCGGTAGTACACCTTTCAATATATCAAGAAATTGTGTGAAAGCGCATATCAGTCGGTAGCGCAGCTTTCTATATTTCGAAGAACTGTGTAATAGCGCATCCTCCGGTAGCACACCTTTCACTATATCAAGGAATTGTGTGAACGCGCATGGCATTCGGTAGCGCACCTGTCAATACATCAAGGAATTGTGTGATAGCGCATGCCATTCGGTTGCACATCTTTCAATATATCGATGTATTGTGCGATATCGCTTGCCATAGGGTAAAACACCTTTTAATATATCAAGGTGTCATAGCGCATGCCATTCGGTAGCACGCCTTTCAAAATATCGTGGAATTGTGTTATAGCCCGCGTCATTCGATAGCACAACTTTAAATTTATCAATTAACTGTGTGAAAAGCGCATGTCAGTCGGTAGTGTACCTTTATATATTTCAAAGAATTGTGTGATAGCGCATATTCTTTGGAAGCAAAGCTTCAATATGTCAAGGAATTGTGTGATAGCCCGCGTCATTCGGTAGCACATTTCTAGCACCTACTTTTACCACATGTGACCTAGTTTCGAACTCGGTCAAGGTTTACACTTTTATGACAAATTGTCAATACGTGTGGCATCTATATTATTCAAAAGTTTACAGTTTACGACGCTGGATTGATGACTAATAACGGACTTAAAGCGCTTAAAAAAGCTCACCATGAACACTTTGTGCTTAGGTGAGCTAACAATAAAAACTAGATAGTGTCATCGGCTTGAAAAGGCCATTGCAAAGCATTAGGTGTTAAACGGCTTTTAAGAGCTACACAACTAGACGCATTCAATTGCAAATTTAATAAAAATGAAATAGAAAAAAGTTCAAAACGATGATAGATTCTGAGTCTGAATAATTTGACTTGGGTTATACACCAGCTACATTATATTCAATATATATTTAATAATAAATTTTAAACATTTCTTAAATATGATAAGTTTGATTTAATATCTCAAGATCTTATATACTTTTATGTTTTTTGCTTCAGTATTCACTAAATAGCATATAATAAACACGTGCATATGAAACTGCGTTTCCAAGTGAATTTTATTTTAGGCTATGTGAACTTTTTCGACACATACCGTTTGTTTTACAAAAACATTAAATTAATACAATGTTCGCTTTTCAATACGAATTTCTCTCTTTAGAAAATCTTTTTCAGGTCCCAATAAAATCTCAGTAAAAAAACGCGAATTTACATGAACAACAATATAAGAGTCATAAAGAAGTTAGCAATCAAAGCACAGTAAAGAATAAGTAAAATTACCTCAACAGGAACATGAGAGATATTGTAAATTAAGCAATCAAATAGCGATATGGAGGAAGAGAGATTACGTTAACAAAAGCACGAGAGTCATAAAAAGTAAAAAAATAAATCACGGTAAAGATTTTTTTTTATCTGAACGACAATATGAATGCCATAAAAACAAAAGTAATCAAATCGCAGTTAAGAGAAAGTAAAACTACATAACCAGCAACATGAGAGCAATAGTGAAGTAAGCAATCAAATAACGGAAATAATAAAGTCACTGTATCTGAACAGGAAAAACAACAACGAAATGCATGATAAAAAGGCTAAAATTTACCTGAACAAGAGCATGAGAGCCATGAAGAAGTTCCTGAAGTTGTTGTGCCTGTTGATTTCCGTCGTCGAGTCAAGCTTGATGTTGCCGAAGATCTGCATGCCGATGACGGCAGCGATGAAGAAGAGCATCAAAATCAAGAGGCACACGTAGGGCAGTGCCTGGGAACGAGACGGAAACCACAACTCAAATGTATATGAGTCGCCTTTTGGGAAACTGGACTTAATTCATGTGCGTTAAATGCCGTGCCAGATTAGTTTGTACAGTACACATAGGCTTATCAAGGACACTACTTTCAGCCGACATTGGACTATTGTTTTGAAGAGACCTCCTTTAAACGAAAAGTTCAGTAAAAGAGGAAAGTGTGTTCCCTGTTTAGCGTGTGCTGGTTTGTACCTTGAACTGTCTATAACATAGGCGATATCCTTAAACGTTCAAACGATACTCTTTATTTTGCTCTCAAGGATGTAAGTAATTTCCTAACATGTAGACACGCTTCTCATTACCTTTAACAATTTAGAAAGTTTGTTAAAGCCTTAAACGAAATACCGATCATTCTTACCTTGAAAGACTGCAGAAATGTCCATAGAAGAAGACGAATCGTGTATCCCTGTCGCAGTAGCTTTACCAACCGCATTGCTCGGAACAGACGGAACATGCCGACGTTAAAACCAAAGCCCTCGTCCTTAAATAAGATATGGGCTTGTATAAGTATTCTAAGTAAACACTCTGCTGGTAGACTTGAGTCAGCAATACATTGTAAGAGGTGCAATCCGTCATGTTTGAAGCTTTTATATAACTTCTAGCTTAAGATCATGCGATGACTGCATTAGTGGAAGCAAGATGGTGTTCGTGTGATGTAGTATAAGCAAAGGAACGACAAAAAAGACACGGTTAACGAAAAAGACTTAGTAATATGATAAAACTTACCTATGTCAAATGCAAGATAAATATCATTGGTGAAAAAAAGAACTGTTAAATAAATGTTATTTATACATTTATTTTAGTTAGAGCCTTTTTATTTTAGCTCAATTGCATCAAAAGCCTTAAGCTTATCAAGATTATTTCGAATCCGTTTCCTCAGAAGAACCACTACTGTATGTCTTTGGAAAGACTTGAAAAACGCACGAGAAGGTATCGAACCTATGATCTCCTGATCGCAATGCGGAACACATATCCAACTTCATAATTGCAGCTATTGAAACATTTATGAGGATGTTTGTTGATTGTACAATGGCTTGAAATAAATGACATGTACACAGTATAATGCCAAATACATATACTTTCTCAGTTTTAACGTATTATTGTACAGTTATATTTGGAATGTTTCTGATTTAACACTTTGCATAGCGATCATATTGTTTGAAGTTCAGTATCACATCTTGTTTGAATATATTCATCAAAATCTACACAAATGACGTAAGTAAATATAAGCAAATAAAAGATACAAATGTTCGCAAGAATTATTCATTTACACGCAAGATAGACTCATGAACATGAAACTAATATTTACTTAAATTCACTTTTATAAAAGTCTATTATGTAATTTTTACTTTTAAGCTAGACAGATTTTTAAAATGCTCTTTTATAACTTGAGTGGAGCTGTATGTGTCAATGAAGAATCTTATTGTATTTGCATTTAACGTACACTGATAAGACTTAAGTTAAAAATAAACAGTACGTATAATTCCCTTTTTATGAGTTAAAAGTCTAAAGTCATCAGTTTTCAGCACTATAAATACCCAAAATGTAGTCTGGAACACTTGGTCAAGAAAACTAAAAAAAGTGTTGCTCTGTTTGACACTATATAATGAAAATAATTTTACATTCGTGTATATTTATCTGGACTTCATGTGTATCATTATAAAGCACACTACCCAAAAGTCGCCGAAACACATATACCGTTCTTTATTCAAAATGATATTCAAACAAATCATCTAATAAAATAATTATTTTGTCTTTAAAGATGTACACCACAAACAATAACCAACTGCAGTTCTTAAATGATATGTGTGCATACATGTAAAGTGATACACAAATATTTTTATATACAATTTCAACATGAACAGCTTAATTATCTCTTCTCCGTTTACGCGATCCATGTTTACAAACATTACTTACATAGACTTAAATATAAGGAAAGTTTCACTGACGTACTGCAAAGGCAATTTTTTTAAATAGTATGCAGTTCATTTTGAGAAAATATGTGGAGCAATGGCATCGGATAGTAAAGGTTTGCATCGACGCTATATGTTATACATGATGTAAATCTAATGAGGAAATGTCACATGGTAAATATATTTTGACTCGTTTGAACGTAATAAGATTAACGGTCAATAAAAATCGTGTTGGCGTGACAACGTTGAAATGAAACATCTTATTTGTTTTTAGGAATTAAATAAGTAAACAAGCAAAAATTTAGCTTATGTAGCCTATGCATTGTCCCGCATCATCATTATATACATCAAATACAGCGCTCCTTCTAGAGCCGGTAAAAAGTGAAGACTTCACACAAATGCCCAATTGGATGTTTGTTTACTTTTGAAATGATATACACGCCAATGTCTACAGGCGGAGATATACACACCAAGTGTCTTCAGGCGGAGATTAACACGCCAAGTGTCTACAGGCGGAGATTTACGCGCCAGGTGTCTACAGGCGGAGATTTACGCGCCAAGTGTCTACAGGCGGATGTGGGGGGATTGGCATTGACAGACAGGGGGTAAGGGTTTTAAAAACCTCTACTGTGGCTGCCTCATTTATATGACGTGGGAGTAAATTCCATCGGAAGACTGTTCTCGGGTAGAATGGAAAACCATACGAGTCTTTCGTGGTTTGTGTCTGTTTATAAAACAACATATACTGCTCAGTCTGGATCGAGGGTCAACGGGAACAATAAGGTAATCGAGAGGAGTGATGGAAACTGCATGCTGGGTAATTGTATGCAGCATGGAATTGTGTTCGGCGCGTATCTAGTGTAGGCTAATTAATGATATCCATTATAATATTTACTGAAATTGTATTTTGCTATCTGTTTTTTGTGAATCTGGCTGCGCGTCTTTGCACTTTTCCAGTTGATTTATTTGATTTGTCCTATGTCTTTTCCTGACAGTTGGTGAGTATTCTAATTTAGGCATTACTTTTGCTTTGTGAGTTCATTTTGAAGTTGCGGCAGAGAAATCCATATGCCTGGTTTGCATTGTTTTGTAATTAAACAAGTAGGTTACTTTGAGGTTACTTTAGGGTGTTACCGGTATACCCAGATATTTGGCGTGGTTGACATTTTCGAAAATGTGGTTTTGTAGTTAGTAGAATATGATTATATATTTTCTTTCTGAGAATGGCAACGTATGTTATATTTTGCGCGATGAAAATACATTAACTAGTCACGCTCCCAGCAGCTTCACGGTCTAGAGGAAGGCTGCGGACTTCAGAGAGCTTGTTTATAATTTTTTAAATAATATTATCATCTGCAAAAAAGGCCTTAGGAGCTATGTTAGATGTAATAACCAAAGTTGTTGATGTAGCTCGACCAAATTCGGTCCAAAACAGAGCCCGGGGAAACTCCCAGGTACCAGGTGCCTTGTAAAACATAGTTACCTCCAAGACATCAATCTCGGCTATAGCTGTTAAAAAATCAGATGCCCGAAAGAAAGCATTTGAGTTCATTCCGTTAGAATTAAAGTGCGTAAAAGAACTGGTGGTGTGGCCCCCAATTAAATTCCTTAGCAAAAATCCATAATAATGACGTCAGTTTGTATACTTTGATTATTTGATTTCGTAATGTTTTGGAGAAATGATATAAGTTGTGTTTCAAAAGAACGGGGTCTAACACGTGTTGGTGGTCATATAAAATCATATTGTTATCACGGCGAGACATTATATGTTCATGTTCAAGTATTTTACAGAAAATGCAATTAAGTGAGCTTGACCTATAACTTATAGCAATATGTTTGTCGCCCGTTTTATATAAACTGGGCATACATTTGCATGTCACCAATAACTTGGTATTAATCCAAGAGACAATCACTTTTGAGACAAAGAGGTCAGTATTGGGGTAATGTCTTGAAAATTTCAACGAGAACCTACGTCGTTTTATGGACGAAACGTATGACATATTTTCTTGTTATTTGTTAATCAAAGGCCCATATTGCTATTAGATATAAATGAAACACCCAATTACATCTAATAACGTGAACACATTTCTTGTTAATACTGTCAATCCACTAGCGCGGCTCAAAACGGGTGCGATAAATGCTAATTTGAAAAAATGCCTTCCGCCAACATTTAACATTATATATAAAGTATATATGCCAATATATTATCTGACCAGAAGTTGCTTTGCTACAGACATATGAAATACATACTCACGAGTAAGATTTAACAAGGTTAAATGTCGATTAAGTGAAAATTAAAGTTGAGATGTATTTATTTTAATTAAGATGAATCTATGCAATACATTTCACTTATTCCATCAAATATAAAACACATTTGTTATTAATATTGTAGTGTGATAAAGATAGCATTCACTTATATCAAACATAATGTATGTCAATGCTCAAATAGGTTTTTTTAACCGATGCAATCACATTCACGTGCGAAAGTGCATTTGAATCATGCTTTGAAACATTAAAAGTGTTTTTGCTTGACTTTACATATTAACTGGTAAATTCAATGTAAGAACGGTGTTAATACTTTTTTCAAAACAGCGTCTAATTTTTCTAAACCATTTTACCGTATTGTGTATCTACTGGTTTTGTTCATGTGTTCATGATCAATGCATCAATGGTTTTTATACTCGTGCTTTATAATTTGCTCGTGCAAAAACAGTTGTGCATCACTATTTGGCATACACAGGTGGTATCCAGAAACACAATAACATATTCTAACATTCAAAGTCACCAAATCCATCGATAAATATGAATTTCGGAAAGAAGATATTTGTTCAATGTGTTAAATGTTTTATTCCCAAAAGCGCATAGTACTTCTGCAAAAAAATTAAACGACATGGAGAAGAGTAAATTAGCAATTTTTGAAGGAATCGACAACACTGTGATGAAAACTTAATCGGAAAATACTACTTAAGCCCAAAACAATGTATTTTTACAACATAACTCAATTGGACAAGGATTTGCTATAAAATACGTTTTCCTATTCGGGTAACAAAATGGGCATTAATTTAAGGCAAAACTAGTAATGCGACATCTACATAATCTAATACGAAGCAATTAGATACCACCACAACTGTTACTCTCTGTAAAATATCGGAATCATGAATTTTATTAATTATTATGTGTGATTTGCACATCCGAATTATATCATGTACGTATTTAATGTTGCTCACATACATTAATGTAACGTAACGCATATTTAAGTACAATAATTAACACTTTATAACCCAAAACTAATATTGTTAATTAGAAATACATGTATTTTTTGTGTATGTTCATCTGCTAGACATGTTAATTATGGTGGTAATGACAATCGTATTGAACGCATGTACTAATTTACTAGTGAAACTCACAAGGGAACGCATGTACTAATTTACTAGTGAAACTCACAAGGGAACGCATGTACTAATTTACTAGTGAAACTCACAAGGGAACGCATGTTCTAAATTAACAGTGCAACTCACAAGGTGACCTCAGCTATAACAAGATATAGTACATACGAATTTGAAACAGTGTACCAAAAATTCATAGAAATCTAACTGTACATCGCCTTAAAGCGAGACAATATTGAAAGCCTATTGCAACTAAAGATATATACGAGGATAGCTGGGTATTACAGGGTTTCTACCCGCATAAAAACCAGGCAACAAATGATTTGTTGAAATGCTCCTAATGCCTGTCATGTTTTATTGAGCGTTAATACTCGAGAATATATTTTAAGCCATACTGGCAAAATTACCTCTATTAAAAATAAACACAAAAAACATACACGATATAACAGGAACACAGCCAGTCATTTTTAAAGTTATCCTAAAATTAACCTGAACATATTTAGTGCATTTAGACATAAACATAAGTGAGTCCGTTCGCTTGACAACAAATCAAATGTTATTGACAATTGATCCTAAGTGATACAAGTGGAACTAGAGTAAATAAAGTGCTGGTTGCAAGCTCAATACATCCATGCGCATGTAGTCGTCCCGAGGGGTGTTGGGACACGCAGACATACCTGCTTCAATTCACCTGTTATCATTTCCACGACTAGCGGCTTTGAAAGGAAGCAATCGACATACAATGATAATTTTAAAGAACAGACTTGAGAGTATACAAATAACTAATGGAAGAGAAAAAAACTGATTGGTTATGTGCTTTTTGAATACAATATATTTTCGATATTGAGGTGTGCAATAAAAATAACAATCGAAGAGAAAAAAACTTACAAAAGGCGATACAACATTATTGGCTAGGAGTACACAGAAAATTAAATACCATAAAAGAATAATAAAACTTTAGTTTATGAATACAATTAATACGTTATTTTTTAATACGCTGGGACAATTTCGTCCGGGCAATATGGCTGAAATAGCATTTCAATCTTAACGTAGGCTAAACTGGGTTAGGATTGGCACAGATTTAAAACAAACAATTATTCTGCTCGTACAATGTAACCAAGAATTCGCGAATAACACAATTATTCTCAAAATGTATCAAAACACGCAAACAGAAATAGTGGACTCTTTTTGTGATGAAAAGTGTATATATGTTATACTTAATATCTTACATATTTTGTGTTAGAGTACTTTAATGCTGTAGATATTAAATGATTATGTCAATGAACGTTTTCAACAATGCCTGTGGCCTTAAGAATGTTTCTTACAAAAAGTAAATAACAGTCAAATCCACAATACGAAAAGTTTCAGGAACTAAGCACGACATTGCAAATGATCGCTAGATTTTTAAATTACTGCAGGGATTGAAAATGACTCTTTGGTATATGTCGACTCTCGTTTTTTACTGATTCTTTGACCGAGCACATACGAGATTTCTCAGACAATCTAGGGGCCCATCATGAAGTTTATGGGCAATGTGCTTGAAGGTTAATGTCCATCATTAGTTACATGTAAAAATAATCTAACAAAGCACACAAGTTTTTCGCTGGACAATGCTGTGTGTAATATCCATTAGATCTGTTATCATTAGATATGTTATTCGTGCAAATACTTTGTGAAGTTTGTAGAGTCCAGATGCATCAGAATACATCGTTATTTACACGTACGCTATATGACTAGGGATTCGTCGAAGATATACATGAAACAGCTGATCTATAGGATTCCAATTAGTGGTCTTGTAATGAAAACGTTATTCATAACCGGTATCAAGGTTTTGGTGATAAGAACTTGTGTAAGTTTACATGAACTATGGAGAGCTTCTTCTTCGGGATTTACATTTCTCATTAAATGGAAGCTTAATAGATTAACAAGAAGCTTATTGAAAGAGGTAATAGGTGTTATGTCAGATACTTTATCTGGTTTTGAAAGAAATATATGTCAAGCAGACAAAACGAGGAAGCAGAATAATTGGGCTAAGAAGCTGATCCTGCACAAATGCACAAGTTATTCGCAAATTTATTAATCGATAGATGCAATACATGATATTATGTATAAATACACGCTTTTGTTACCGCTTAAGTCTTAATAATTTATAAAAAGTAAATTCAGTAAATAAAAAAAGATTATGTTATCCTGATTTGCGCAGAGTATGGTACATACAAATTTAACAGTAGGGACTTCTATTGAACTGCAGCGCTCGTTTGCATTCAAAAATGATCACAAAGTCATAAATTAAAAAATAATCATAGTTCATATAATACTAGAGACAACACGTCATCCCAAGTGGAGTGCAAAGTCAAACATTAATTTAAAAATACGATAAAAAAACTTTACTTAGAAACTAAAGCAATGCGATTGACAGTATTGTAAAAATTTGAAGCAAGCAAATAATCAAAGGCGAGGTACGGGTTAAAAACAGAAGACGGAAAAAAGAACAACCTTACTACAGGCTGTTGCATAACAATGAATAAATGTAACACTGACTCGCTGACGCAAGACCAACGCGTCTTAATGTAGTTTAATGTAGTTAAAGCCTCTATAACGCTAAAAATCAACGACACTTTCGTAAAGTATTTCGTAAAATGAAGTTAACACCTAAACAATCAGTGTTCCTTATAGCAATAGCCACCATTTCAACGCTATATGTGGTATGATTACATAGATTATTGTTGATACAAAATGCTCGTTTTTAGTTATTTGTGACACAATTAATTCCATTTTTATTGCCCGCGAATATATCTATTCATACGACATACGACCACTAAAATGGTGCCATGTTAGTGTTCATTTGTCGTATGAATAGATATCGTTGCGGGAAATTAAAATGGAATTAAATATGCAAATCAATAATAAAAACGAGCATTTTGTATCTACAATTATTTATTTTACCAGACCACATCTGGCGTTGAAATTTCGGCAATTGCCATAAAGAACACTGATTTTTAATTAACTTTATTTTACGAAATATTGTACAAAATTTTCGTTGATTGTGAGTAGTAATGGGGTTTTAAAAGTTGGCATTGAAACCAGAAGCGCTGCTAAGAAGCAGACGTTTGCACAGATCAACACAACATTCATTTAAGATAAAGTCCTTTTCAAAATGATATATCAATCACGAAATTAATGCTTTTACCAATAAATGTTGAAATGTTATTCGAACATATACCGAAGCTTGTTTTCCATGACATTCGATATGGAGATTGAAATCAAAATAATAATGTTAGAATAACAATACATTTTGATTGCATATTCGATGAACACTATTGTTATTGATAGGAATTTCTATTATACATACCGAAAGTAGTTAATTTGAACGTGTACGTAATAAAATAATAATTATTAAAAGAAAACTTCACACTTTATTTTTATTTCATAACTGTATTACTGATTTGAGGAGCAGCGTGCCTTATATGGAAGGGCAATTAAACACATACACAAAAAGGAAATACCAATGAAATTCAGCGAAGCAACACCGATGATAACATAATAAAATACTTACGCCCAACTCGCTTATCAGCACATCCAGTATACTCCCAAGAACAGTGATGAAATCAAACACGTTCCATGGATCTTTGAAGTAGTTCTAAAATGTGAATATCAATAACCATGTATATGTTTTTCCAAATGTTTTAAATCCATACTAGAACATCAACTTTTAACAAAAAGTGTTTAACGACTAAACCAATTATTTATAGTTACAAATACATACTATATTATATATTTAAGTTTACTTACAATTGACAAGTTGCTCTTATATTTATAAAACAATAATGACATTTGAAATTATATGTCTCTAGTAAACATGGAATCATCATTCATAAATTTAAACAAGAATGACTTCAAGAAAGAATAAAATTGATATTACATATTTTTGTTTATGCACCAATTAGTTATATCCCCTCATATATAAATAAATAAAAGATCATTAACCCATGTATGCTTAGCGTCTAGAAAAAATGCCTTGGCAAACAGCGTAGACCCAGATGATACGCCGCATGATGCGGCGTCTCATCAGGGTCTGCGCTGTTTGCTGAAAGAAATTTCATTAAGAAGTATTCAAATATAGAAATAAATATACTAGACATCCCTAATTTTGGAAATAAATTAATCCAATAAAGAAGGATGGAAGAGTCCACTAGGCATGAATGGGTTAAATAAAATTATGTTGTTCTATTAGAAATAAGATGGTTCATAATAGCCAGTGAAGTGAAATAACACAGCTCCACCAGTGTGTGATAAACAACATTTCAGGCGTAGGAGCACGGTAAGCTGGGGCGACAGGGACAAATATTTTAGTCAGAATACAAAATAATAAAAACTTAAGAAAAATAAATAAATACGGCCTTCAACTGCTAATAAAAATGCCGGGAGGTTGTAAAATTTGGACTTAAGAAAAATAAATAAATATGGCATTCAACTGCTAATAAAAATGCCGGGAGGTTGTAAAATTAGGACTTAAGAAAAAAAATAATATGGCCTTCAGCTGCTAATAAAAAAGCCCGAGGTTGTAATTTAATTGGGGCCGCGAATAAACGACAAATAGACATTGGGCCGCATCTAGATCAGTAACCCAGTACACCAATACATGACTTGTCGTGTAAGAAGCTTTGAATAATGGGCGGATTTACTGCTTTAACTCTAACTGAAAACGAAGACATAACTCCAGTTATGGTTTACATGAACATACTACTACCCACGAAGTGGCATGTAGAGATCGGCGTATATCTTCTTTAATACTACAGTTATGAATTTAATCTACAAATCAGTGCCATTTATTTTTCAACTTATAAACAGTTAAAGTGTGTCTACTATATATATATCTAAAATGATATCTTACATTAGTTACTTTTCGTTGGTGTGCATTATCATTGAAGTTTGAACGATTGTCAATCATAAGCAAAATAGTCGGGTATTTAAACCACTTATTAAATACATTTTACACAAACGAACTCGATTAGATAGCCTATATTGTGTTCTGAGTATAGTAGAATTGACATGTGTCGTTAAAATAACACGAGAACACCTATAACTGTTTGCATCAAACATGGAAATAAATTGTACGAAAAACTGCATGTACACTTATTGCTTATATTCCAATTGAATTATTATATTCCAATTAAACGCTTATATTCCAATTGAGTGCTTATATTCCAATGGAGTGTTATATTCCAATTGAAACAATCTATCTCCGCCACAAAGTATTTTATATCGCTCGAGCTGGACGTTAAAAGCAAAAGGTATGAGGATAGCTCCATATTATTCAAAGGAATTTTTGAGCTAAATTAATTAATTAATTAATCGTTTGTTTTTTAATGTGTTTTATTCGAGTCCTTAGCCATGTAATAACGAAGCGTACGTATAATTAAAAAACTGGTGTAAGGCAAACATTAAAAATGGCAGAAACAGTAATAATTGATGCAACATAAGGTATTTGCATGTACACAATGCCGTACACAACATGATATTACAATAGTTTTGTTTGCTTTTGTTTTCGTAGTAAATTCTATTTTCAAACCTCTTTAATTCGTTTCCCAAACAAAAAAAAAAACAATTATTGTAAGAACATACTTTAAGGGGTTTTATATTGAATTTAAATATTCGACATTAATTCAAAATGTACAAAAAACTGCAACTATATATAAATTACAAAATATATTCACTACATATGATAGCGAGATATTACATCTAGATCACATTTAGTTGAATAAAAAAGGGAATGACGTCAAATGCATGCCACATAACATTAACTTGACAAATTGCGATTTTCTAAAATTGTAAATATACATCGTTTATCTGACTGAAGATAATAAACCGTGTAACACAGAACAGATAGTTGAGTAAAAGACGAAGTCACGGATACATATAACGCGGATACATTTAAGATGAATTGATGTAAGTGTATTTTAATGCTGAAGTATTTAAAATAATATTGTTAACGTTAATAATTTCTCTTTATCTCTTAGAAATGCAAATGTTCTACAATTAAATACAGATGTTAAAACATTTGTGTTCACGAATGATTTGTATTGGAAAGCATTTTGTTGACAAATTTTGTCGTTCCATTCACAATAAAAATTACAAGCATTAAACAATTTAAAATATGTGTACATGGCGCGTAATTTAACTGTAAAATGTTTTAAACGTTTGCCTGTTATCGTTATGTATAATAATGTACAGATGAAGAAGAACATTTACACAGTTCACTGGGGAGTTTTACTGGAAACATGTCTATAGCAAGCGGAACCGAAGAATAATCGTTGTTCACAAAAGTAGGTACACGTAAAGTAAACAATATAGCGCAAACGAGATGACAGCAGCCGAGGTCTAAAGTGATGAACGGGGTTTAGTACAATACGCGCACTTCACAATGTCCACAAAACAATGTTCAATGTTGCAAACCTTCGGTCCAAAGGCCAAAAACTTAAGAATGCACTCAATGGTGAAGAGGATTGTGAACACTATGTTAATACAGATAAGGACTCTCTCATAGAACGAAGCCTGTAGCGCGTTAAGCGAATGCCCTTCATTGAAGTCGTGCCTTTGGAAGTTTTCCTCAAACGATTGCTGATTACTGAACTGATGGAGCAAAACGGCAAAAAAGAGAAAAAAGAAACAACAATTGTAAAAATATGGTCTGCAAACACGCTACCCACTACAAGGGCATGTATTCTTCATCCATGAATCCACTATGCAGTCTTTTTTTATATCATTTTTAGGGTTAGGGTTATAGCTTACCCTAACCCAAACCCGACCCCTAACCCTACCTCTTACCCTAACCCTCTAACCTCCCCATGCGCATTACAATACCAGGCCTCGCTCGTTGTCGTTGTCCGCTTGCCTTTTTAGATTGATTGAAAATGTTCCAGTCATATATGTGATATATCAAATGAAATTAAGCACGAGCTGTTTTAATGATAGATAGGGACAGCATGGTAATGCAAGGATGAAGATATAACTAATCGTGGTTACACAAATGCTAAAAGTAACGTTAATTATATTTTCAGTGTACCAATTTAAATCACACAACTAAATACTCACCGCAAGACAGACACATTAAACAAAATAACCGAAACAAAAGGCACTAGAAAAATGAACCGAAATGCAATCAGAACTTTCCATTTTTCACAAGTTGATCACATAATATAATGGTACAGTGAAAATATGCAGACTTTGTTTGAAGATAATCGGGTAATAATGCATTTCGCCCTCTGAATATGAACGCATGATCGGTTATTAACTTATTATAAAATTAACATGTTCAAACCAATTATAATTCCAAAAGTATACAATGTACATAAATCAGTTGACAATATCATTCTTTGCAGATGTAGACATTTCGTCCATTAGTTTGAATTAGAAGAGGGGAAAATATAACTCAAAATTGTGGACAAATTACATTCAAGCAATTGTATTGTCTTCAAACAAAACCAGTTGTATTATACGAAGAATGGATTGTCTTTAACCCATTTCTGGCATTATTTTCATGAATGCAAACTCAAATGGTCGGCATGCATATAGGAACTTGTTCAGCATAAAATGTAACTGATTGCTTTGAAAAGTATCACCTTCGTCGATGATGTTTTAAAAATAATGTAATAACGAATTATGAATGCGTGAACCAATGAACATCTAATCATTTTTTTGAGTTTGCATACAGTCGATGCCAGAAAAATATATCCAAGGCTCCAGACATAGAGATCTTTTCAAAAGGCTCCTGTAAGCGAGTTTAGCTTCAAAAGCCTGCTGCGTTTCTAATAATTTAATATTTTGTATTAAAAACAATCAATGCATATGATTTAGGAATAGCAGCTCTCTTACATCGGTTTATTGAAACAATCTTTTGTCTTACCATTGTTACGTCCGATTCCTAATATCAGACTTGTCTATTTTGGCTTATTTCATTACAAATAAAATATGTGAATGCACGAATTCACATGACCATTCACGTTGGTGTGCTGATGAAACTTCTGTATGTTAGAAGTCAATCTAGATATCCAAATATTTCAGAGCATCGTTTCACTTCATAAAAATGTAGGTATTTATATATAACTGCTTGATTTATACTACGCACCAACTATATGTATAAATTAATCTTTTTTTTTTCAAAATTAGCCTTAGTCATTTCCAGATAATCATAGATAAAGCTAGAAAATGTTAATTGGGCCATATGAAAACGCGTTCAGCTTCCTCACCAACGAAAACTCATTCAAAGCCATTCCCCTTGTGCAAAAACAAAAAAGCGGTCAGTTGAACAGAATATAAAAAACATATTAATGTGAATACACAGGTGAATATACAAATATATACAATTTTCTAGCTGTCAGTCATCTTACCCGTCCAAACCCCAGTAATTTCAAAAAACATTCTATGGTGAATGAACACATGAAGGCGATATTAAGGTACTTGAGTACATCACGATAGGCTGAGGGCTCATCATATACCTGTAGATGGAACATTGTTATGCAGGTAGATGGAACATTGTTATGGAACATTGTTATACATTTATATTTGATATTGCTATACCATTATATGGAACATTGTTATGCCTGAAGATGGACATTGTTATAAATGAATATGGAATTTTTTTTACATGTATAAGGAATATTAATAGTCCTGTATATTGCAGATGAAATGAATGTTCCATAATCATGCAATGTAGATAGCATATAGGCAATTTGGCAAGTTCGATGAAGCTGGAACATTGATATGTTTGAGTCGAAGATGTACGTTGACATTAGTCTATGTAATTACACAAACAGTAAAATATGGTGGAGATAGCTTTCGTTCAGACGACGTCGATGAAAAAGCGATGGGAAAAATCGACGCAGTATCATAGGTAGATGGATAATTGTCAAATATGACGTAAATGTATATTACACATTGTCAATTATGACGGAAAATCACAGTGACCAGTGAGATAAACAAGCCCAATGAAGTTGAGAAAACATGTAATTACTTTTCATATGAAGCCTGAATCATTGTAGAAAAAAAACACCTTGATAGTGTGGAAAACTCAGTTTCTTATAAACTCAGTTTCTTATAAACTCAGTTTCTTATAATTGAAGTTTTAGAAGTGAACACATTCACAACTGCTTAATTATGCTTAATAATTACAACATAATTGTTTGCAGTTATTTGGGAAAGTACTACCAACATATCTACATATTCTGCAATCCCATCGAGTACCTGAAAACTTGTTAAAACGCATACAATATTCATGGAAATATGTGACCTGGATAACGAAGATCAGACAACCTTTCACAAACACACAGAACATCTTGTGAAGACGATTTAGTTACAAAATATGTTAGTTTTAAATACATTTACACACGCTAATGCACATAATAACACAATAGTACAATGCATACAAACATTATGTTTAACGACAATTCTAATTTTTGTTAAGAAATATCGTCACATACTGCCCAGCTTCTCGCATAATATGATAAGAAGCATCAAGAACCAACAATACAACTGCCATTTAAATATTGTTGCTACTTTTGACAAGCAATTTAGACGAAACGGGAGTCATAACGCACTTAAAGTTTAAATGTTAAAATGCATTTTAATGTTGTTATGATGCAAATACACACTAATATAAACCTCAAATATGCAAAGATAACAGTTCAATCTAAGATTACAATCAATAATAAAAATGGAAATAATTTACAATTTATTTTAGGTATTTGGTGCGTTATTAATTTTGCAGCTGCATATTTATTTTAAAAACTTATCGGTTTACTTACAAACGAACTTTATACATTTATAAAATGTATTGATGCACTTATTTGTTAAATAAACTTATAACCTTATTTTTGCTTGTAAACGTTGACTATAGACTTATACATAATAGTATATATAAACTTGTATATAAGCATTTTATATAAACGAATTCTTAAATGTTACTCACTTTCATCATCAAAACGATGGTGTTGAGGGCGATTAACGTCATCACCAAATACTCAAACTTTGGCGAGACTACTAGTTTCCAAACCCTATATTTAAAAGAGCCTATGTTGCTAGGCATGAAGCGACATAGCGGCTTGGCGTTCACAGCAAAGTCTATGCACTGTTTCTGAAATTCAGAAAAGACTGAACGCGTATTGCTCACAGGGGGTATTCACGTGATAATCAATATGGCGACGTCCATGCAGAGAATGCTTTTTACGCCGTTTTATACCCGTCATAACGTGTATTATTATTATTATTATTAGTATTATTATTATCATTATTATTTAATGCCGCTCACTTTCCAGCCATATCAGCAGGGATGTGAAAAACGTTTATTTCGTATTCTAACACGGCACGCGACTTGTTTTCTATAGACAAAGAAGGAAATCAAGTGTGGGTTATTCTGCAATAACTTATGGGCGGAGCTTAATGTTTCGAAAATAGTTCCGAATAAATAAAGAAAATATTGCAGTAAAATGCACGTGCTAAAACCCGCTCTGAAAGAAATGTAATAAATGTAGCATGTATATAAATGTAATGAAACAATAAATTGTATATTTGTTGATAAGTGGCATAACCACGTCTACAAAGAATTTTATTTTTTAGGAAACGTAATTCAGAAAACATTTATAGCATGTCAGCTTTTCAGTAGCATCAACAAACGTGACGTCATTAAGTTTTTACGATTGTTGTTTTCAAAAGTGACGTCATTTGCAAAATATTTATGAATGAAAATGACGTCATATGTTTGTACAATTCAATGATGTCACTAAATAGTGAACTTAGTACTAAGAAGGGCGGAGTATTGAAAAATATAGTTCACGTCCTAAAGCTTGAACCAAATCAATCAGAATCGTGTTAGAATCGAAATAATATTTTTCTATGATGGTTTGTTGTCGAATAACCCACAGTAAGTTGTATAGATGCGTGTAATCAAATCACTCGTGCTTCGCACTCGTGATTTAATTCCTACGCATCTATACTCCTTACTGTGGGTTATTCGACAACAAACCATGATAGAAAAATATTATTTCTTAATTAATATTCGTTCTATACCTCGGCTTAACTCGCTACGAAATTAGCGGAATCACAAAAATACAACTCTTGCTATGAACATACGTAGCGAGTAAAGTCGAGACATAAAGCGAATATTAATGCAAAATAATCATATAAACCTCTTACTGATATTGCTGGAAAGTGAGCCCCATTTAAACGCAAGGTATAAATGTTAAAACACGGCGAAAAATACCTGTCTCGGCATGGCAGTCGCAATATTGACTATCACGTGATTACCACCTCTGATTTCTGACGTCATATACATAAATATAATGAAGCATATTTCTCTTGGTATTTACTTGTTTTTTTATGACCTAGATTTGTAGTAAGATGAAGGCATAAAAATGAACAATGTGGACAAATAAACCTCGGTATACTCGTATAGCTTAAATAGCTTCATTTTTATTTCAACAAACGAAGAAAGTATGCGTATAACTAACTTGGTTTTTATCAAGGTCCTGATCGCCAAGATCACTTTCTCCCTGTTCCTGAAACGTGATGATGATCAAAGCGACGAAGATGTTAACGAAGAAGAACGGAAACACGATGAAGAAGACGACGTAGAAAATGCTCATCTCCATACTGAAATTGGGCTGTGGCCCTGTGTCAACGAGCGTCGAGTCCATGGAATGTTTTAGGACTCTGAATTTAAACACAAGCATTTTTATATGTTATGTTGTCTACCGAATGTGGAGCATGTTAAAATAGATGTGTTGCTTACGCAACCGGCAAACTCAGTTACTCAGGTGACGTTTCGAAATTGAAATTATATATAATATTGACTATCGTATGCAGTAATTTTTTTAATTAAAGCGAATTATTTAAAGGAAAAAATAACACCTGAAAAAGCATCTTAATCTAACTTAACTTAATCATTAAACGGTTGTTATTTTATGCGAACGTCTGGTATTTTTTAGTAAATGTAGATGGTTGTTTTGTTTGCTATCGGGATAATTACGGAAAATGAGTAACGGTATTACTTATAAAGCAGACACATATTATTTTTTATTTAATGCTTTTGGTTATTTAATTTATTTAGACACGTTTAGGCGCTTATTGTCAGTACTTTTTTGCTCCCACTATATTAATCGATGTGCACTGTAATATTTGGGTTCAAAAATAATTTAGCGCCATGTTTGATGTCAATAAATATTTTCCATGCAATGCGCAAGTAATTTGTTGGGCTGTTACTGTCTATACCAAAGAACTATTATAATCTTATTGGGTTGAGTCATCTAGACTGGAAGAATTGAAGCATACATTATTAACCTTTATTTAAGTGAACGTGACTTCCCAAATTAAATTTATGTATATCCGTTTATAACGTTTACATATCAAGGCGTCGGAACGTTAACATCTTTATCGTGCTGTAATTTAAAATATACCCTGTCTGTCGGCCTTAAATTAGGAACATGAGTTTCACGAAACTTTCATTAAAGCTAACGCTTTTTTGGCGCTAATTAAATTGTATAAATACCATGATATATGTTGCTGAGCAGTCGATTTTCACATAAAATCTGGACGTTCGACTTTTTATTTATTTAAAGGACATCGTGTTTATTTGGTATACAAGATACATATCAGATGCATCTGTATCGGGTATAGTCGATCGAAATGACTCTTTTCTGGGTGAAATATTTACTTCACTCCTTATCTGCCTATGATACATATTTGTAAACAATTTACCATGCGGTAGAAGCTTACACAAAGTTAAGATGGCACATTTAACGTGACGTGATTTAGTAATCAAGAGAAAATAGATTTCTGCCCCTTTAACTATAAAACCGTTGAATATGTACCGTAGACGAGTGTTCTGAAATGGGTTCCTAATAGGTATATATTATTAACTTCTGTTTCTATTTCGAAATGTCAAAGTTATGTATTTGGAACACACGATGGCGGATAATCATTTAGCAAGAATTCTGATAGCAAACTTTAAATAGTGTTTGTAGCAAAATGACCAGTTCAATGTCTGGTCGGTTTTATGAATTCCCTCTAGGCATTGTCTTGTCCTCACCTTGGCCTAATAAGACTGAGAAAACCCCAAATCATAATAGGAAACAGGTAATGTATTTTAAGTTTTTAATATTTATTGGTAGTCAGTTTTGTTTTACGTTTAATTGTACTATTAACGTTTCCTGTTATTTATGTGTATTTTTTTGACGGTTTACTATTATGAAAAACCAACACGAACCACAACTATATTTAATGAATATGCAATTTCAAAACTTATCCTTTTTACGGCCACTGAGAAACAATTTGACATTATTTGCATTTATTTCAATATTTCATGATTTAGAATCTAATATATGTACCTTTTTACGAAGCAAATGAAAAAAATATTACGCTTGCTAATGATCATTATGAGTGATTCATGTATATGTTACAGTATTATCAGATCTACTTAATATAGCAAGGTATAGCTCTTAAAACATACATTTATATACTTGTTGAACTGAAAAGCAGCTATAATTAACTCCTCTAGTCTAGTTTCTTGTAAATAAGCTAATGTCAGAGTTTTCAATTGCTTAGTTATTTCTATCTCGAACATTCAAACGCACACGTTTCGTTCTTACTTGTATTGGCATTTATGTTTGCAAAGAGCTAGTTGTGTCTCAATTGCAAACATTTTTACACACACACATCGTTTCATTTAGAGAATTTGAAATCGCAAAATCTTTGAATAATCGTGACATATATTGGATCTATATGGATTTTCTGAACAAACATCGTGAATGTAATTTCACATGGACACATATGCAATGTCCAGTTAACAATTGACTTTGTTTGTAAAATGAACTAAACAGCGTTCTTATAGAAATATAAGTTGAATATAAAAAACTTTTTCAATGTTTATCATAGCAAGTAAATTATCTTAGATGTCGCGGTGGCTTGGTTAAGATGGTACCCGCTAGCGATCAGGAGGCCATGGCTTGGATCTCAATTCTATAACGTTATCAATGTTTCCTCTATTGACTCCATAGTTCCTCAATATGCATGAGGCGTTCGATACAATCGAGCTAAAATATATGGTTTTAAACTAAACTAAGCATGCCTTGAGACAACGGCATTTTGAAATAAAAGGGAAATGAACATTCTTTTAACTCTTTCAGTGCTGGAACCGAATTTTGAAGGCCTTTGCAAACAGTTTGAATCCAGATGAGACGCCACATAACGTGGCGTCTCATCAGGATCCAAACTGTTTGCTGTTCTGATAGTATTCTTTAAAAAAAAATTGAAGAAAAGGCTAATTTTCGAAATTCAGCAAACGACATTTTAGCAGACGACAAATTTCCCAGCATGCAAAGGGTTAAACACAAACTTACGCTGGCCACCCCTCGCCGGTTGTGACAGTGAACAAAGTTAACATAGCTGCCGCCACATTGTCATAATGGAAGTCCTGCCGTTTCCACTGCCGGTGCTCCACTGTCGGTTCATTGCCGTCTTGGTATGAGAAATACTGGCCTCTGGACGTGAAAAGATGAAACGATTTACTTTAAAAATTTAAGATATGTATAACGTCCATTGACTTATCCGTATGGGTTTAGATTAAGCAATTATGTATATACTTAGGCATAGACGTGGGTATACTATCAGTTCAGGCATTTTCCATTCAGATTTTGTACGAATATTTCTAGTAATATGTTTTTTATAAACATTGTCTACTGAGTTGAATAAATTTATTTTACAACGATCACCTATTACATATAAAAGGACACCATACTGGACAATAATAAACTCGTGTTTTATTAAAAGTATTGTTTTATTAAAAACATGAATAGTTCGTTCGTTGTTTCACTGAATGGTGTTTGTTCAACGTACTTGCATTCCTCCATGGTTTCTTTGGACTCATCGGTGCAGTAGAAGAACTTGCCCTTAAACAGCTGGACAGCGATGACGGCAAAGATGAAGTTGAAGAGAGAATAGACGACCAGAATGTTGGACACGTTCTTGAGGGAGTTCACCACACAGTCAAATACGGCCTGAAATTTAATATAATTTTCGATGTTTGAAATTTATTGAACAAGTCGAAAATTACTTTCCCTTTAGTATGAATTTGCCGCTAGAGGCGCTCTGGAAGGTTTGTCATTCAGCTTTGGGAACTCGCACGGTATACACGTTATTTTTATGCTAGAGTTTTTTTTTAAACAATGGACGAGAAGGACCGAGCCACGTGTTCGGAAGACATAAATAACAATTTGAAGGAAATTTTGATACGAGAAGAGCTTGTCATATAAATAACGAATTGCCCCTCACCAAATTAATGAGGATGTAATATATGATGGAAGTTGTAATAATCCTGGGACGAAAACTTTCAGCTACAACAACTGTTTAAACTTTAATCATTAATAAGAGCATAAGATGATTACAATAGCAAATGTATAAATACATGTCGTACAGAACTATACATAAACGCGTGCATGTTGTTTGTTGAAAAGTGATCGAGGACTAAGGTATATATGTGTATTTTTTTGAACCGAGTCGCCAGGGCAGCAGGAAATACATACCCTTTGGATGTATCCGCATGGTTACATTCTTTTTCGAGCTTGGAATTTTTGTCCAATCAGTAAATTCATTGTTTTCGTTAATGTTTTGTAAAATAAAGTGTACAAGTATGTAACTATTTGCAACATAACACTTTAAGTCAGCTTAATGACTTTATGAATGCAAATACACCCCAAAGTAGCTAGATCTATTTCTGCATAATCTGTTTCTACATCAAGCTTTAATATCACAGTAAGTAGAATAGTTTGCTATTGCGGGACAAATCTTTATTAACCCAACGAATCACAGCATGTATATTTAGTTATATCATACCTTTAATTTCGGAACTCTGTTGATGGTCTTAAGGGGTCGGAGAACACGTAGGACTCGCAAGGATTTTATGGTATTAAGGTTTTTACCCGCGTTGTCGCTGCAAAGTAAATGTACAGCATGACAAATTTGCGACATTGTTCTTTTCGTAAGCACAATGCGTGTATACAAATAAAGATTTTTATATAAAAGTAATAACTGATTCAAACGGATAAATGGCAATTATAATAGAAACTTCATGATAAGATAAGCGTTTGGGTAGTTGTTGCTTTCATTAAAGTCTCTATAACGCTCAAAATCGACGAAAATTTCGTAAAGTATTTCTTCAAATAAAGTTAACACCTAAACAATCAGTGTTCCTTATAGCAAAAGCCACACTTTCAACGCTAGATTTGCTATGATTACATAGATTGTTGTAGATACAAAATGCTCGTTTTTATTTATTTGTGACACAATTAATTCCATTTTAATTTCCCGCTAATATATCTATTCATACGACACACGAACACTAAAATGGTACCATGAAAAACAATAATAAAAACGAGCATTTTGTATCTACAAACATCTATTTTATCAGACCACAGCTGGCGTTGAAATTTTGGCAATTGCCACAAGGAACATTTTTTTTTTATTGTTTAGTTTTATTTTACGAAATAGTGTACGAAGTTTTTGTTGCTTTGGAGAAGTAATGTTACTTTACGTTTTTGTAACCGTTGTTTATTGAGATAAACGCACACTTTGCTATATAGGTGCAGTTGACATTCCACCCATTCTGCTTTTGTAGTTTAAATATGGCTGAAAATGAAATCAGTTTGACCTTATTAATTTTTTGATTATCTTTGAAAGATATATTTGAAATACGTTTTATTGCGAAGACAAGCTAATGCAAACCTTTCGTAAACTATGTAATATTTCAAGGTCGAAAGCTTTACTTTGGAAAGTTTAAAAGGGATAATTACGGTTATTTTCTTTTTGAAGCAAGGATTTATGCCATCTGCAATTTTAAGCACTTGAACATTCGTTACCGGATAGCGTTTAAGTTCTAATGTCAAGTGTATGAATGTCATAGACTATGCGTATCGCTCAAACTGAAATCATTTCTGCATACGCAGCTACTTTTCTACGGATTCTGATCTAATACATACAGATAATGTGCATCTACATGCATTGTTTATGAGTATGTGTTCTTGCAAATAATCGCATTACCATATACAGTGTTATCAAACCCAAAAACGCTAAACCATCACTTCTAAATGCATAAGACATTATTACAAACTTAGCAAAAAATAATTTCTGCGTGGTACAATTGTTGTTTTTTTTCCCAAGAAAATGTATCAGGTAAGCAATTCCTCACAGAAAATTTATCAGTAAAACAATTCTGACAGAAAATGTATTTATAAAACAATGTCACATAAAAGTGAATTAGTAAGACAAATCCCCACAACATGTTACATTTATTTTATTCCTCACAGAAAATTTATCAGTAACACAATCCCTCACATAAAACGTATCAGTAAAACACTTCCTAGCACTTATTCGTCAAGTTAATCGGCTTGGATATTAAAAAAAAATTGCTCGACAAGATTCAGCGAAAATGTTATAATGTATATTTGGGAGTGACTGTTATTTTGTTTAATATTCAAGCAACGTACTAGAATTGTTGTTGAACTGAACAATAAATCATCAGTGCATTGCGACAACAATCAGTACCAAAAACTTGCACATGTCTTCATCAAAATTCCAAAAAATATATAATCGGACTTTCCATCTTGTCATTATCTTTAAAGACACGCAATAAACGCCGTATTATAAGCCGTCTGATATTTGTTTTTGACTTAAGAAACAAACTCGAAAGAAGGTTAGAAATGCATTTGCAAAATTAATGACCTGGTACTCTTGACCTCGTTAATGGTAAACCAACTATACACGTTGGCTACTGAGTTTTCAAACTCTTGTCTAGTTGATTTTAACAAACTTGGAATAACATACTTCCAATGCTATTAGACAAATGTTGTAATTAAACAATGGTATATATTTTGCGTTTACTACATGCGTTGTTTGATATTCTATTTGAAATAAAGATATGCCGTTGTTTAATTTGTAATGCCAATTTGTATCGCTAATTTCTTGTAAATGATTTAACAAGATCACGGCACTTTTGAAGAGAAACCAGCCTGATACATGCTTCCATCAACATATACTGGCATATGAGCATGTTTGAACAGTTGTGTAACGGATTCAGTAACACTGTAAAATGCCTGTATCGTATGAAAGTTCGATTATAAAAAACAGCTAGCAAACACAACTTGAAACTTAAAACAATCATAATCGTGCACTGTTTACAAAACAATTGTGACAATAACGAAAAGATCTTGCAATGGTGAGCTGTTTATAAAGTAGGACGGCATTCGGTTGACCTGTGCAAATTTGCGCACTAATAAATACCTTAGATCTAAGACGTCACTTTTAATAGAAAATATACACATAGTTAGATACATATTAAGGTTGATTAGTTCAAAATACATTACATTCACTTCACATGTAATGCATGTTCAACACACATGTACACTATCATTTATACATGGAACAGATACTGACTGTTTCCTGAAACCATTTGTAAGTTAAGACAAAGCAAGAACTTTATTGAAGTAACTTACCTCAACATTTTTGCATTTCTAAATAAAGTAAATACATCTCGAACAATAAATAAATATGTAACACCGTTGTACTAAAACTAAAAATTCTAACATGATTGTACTTATGGTATGTTACAATACTAAAATATTATATGCCTTTGTTATTTGTAATTACAATTCCAATGTCGATGCCATGCATGCATAAACAATAAAGAAAATACTGAATCTCCAGAATCTATATTAGGAGAGATATCATTGATATTTTCCACTACTTTTGTAGAACAGAACACCAACTTTAATCCATTCATGCCTAGCGTCTAGAAAAAAGGCCTTGGCAAACAGCGTAGACCTAGATGAGGTGTCTCATCAGGGTTTGCGCTGTTTGCTTAAAGGAATTTCTGTAAGAAATATTCTAAATATAGAAATACATATACTAGACATCCCTAATTTTGGAAATAAATTGATCCAATTTAGATGGATGGGAGAGTCCACTAGGCATAAATGGGTTAAAGATACTATGATCAAACCTGGGATCATTGTTTGGAACGCTCAATGAAAAGCTGTAGGGGTGTACCTGATTTAGGGCAAACCGAACCTCAGATTTTGCACAGAATGTAAACAAAGTTCTTAACAGAAAATGTTAAATCTCATCAGAATAATCGACCGATTTTACTCCCAAAAAGCAGTGTGCGATGCGTGAAAAATCTTTCGGCAAAATAGTAAATCTAAGGCTTTGTAATTGTTTCATCATGTTAGAACTGAAAGAACACATCGCAAACAAGGAAATGAGTACAGCTCTTCTCAAATAAATTCCATAAACTGTAAGCGTTTGTTTTATTTATATATATCGCTGAAATGGAATCTTTGAAACACATCAACAAACGTTTGCGAGTTGTTCAGTCTTAAAATAAGAATAAATATATAACAAAAGCCAATGAAGCGCAATAGTATTATTATGATGTCATTGGTGAATTATTTGGAATTATATACTTGCCTTAGATAAAATAATGATAGGAATCACTAAGAAACATTGGTAACGTTTGAAAATCAACTAATTTGTTTCGTATACGTTTAAAATTGTTTTTGCAAATGATGCCCAATTTAAGATTTCCAATTGCAAGCTTATTAGGTTAATAATTCACCAAACATTGATCATGCATTATTAAAATACCTTAAAAACCGATAAGTTGATTGGCACACATTTTTTACATTTATAACAATACTTAAAGGAATCTTTGGCGCACAACAGGTAGTCACCAAAGCAAAGCATAGCATTTTGTCACACATAGTTTATATGACACAAACTACATTTATTATCATATGGCTACATGGTGAATTTCATTAAACTTACTATATACGTTTAATGAAAAACGCCTTAAAAGGTTAATGGTTTTACGGAAATGAAAATACATATCTACAGATTAAATTGTTGAACAAGCAGTAGTTTATTTATTTTTATTTTTCAAATAATTTACGTTTTATGAATAATTGATTTATTTGACTTTCTTTATAGAAATACACACTTTATAATGTGTCTCATATAAATACACTTACATATGTATATAATTGAAAAAGCAGTACAACTTTTGGGATAACACTTGTAAGGTTCTATGTAACAACATACATGAATAACATTTATATAAATTTTAAATAAATTCTTCATTTTGCAATAACTCGTCACCAAACTTCATTATAACCTATATACCCCCATATTGCTACAATTGCTACATATTCCGAGTTCATATCGCCCAATTTGTGCAAAAAGGTGCCATATGACAATGAAATTAAAAGGAACATGGCATATGTTTGCACCAATGGGGCGATATGATCTACCACCAGCTCCAACCTTGTGGAAAAGATGGAAATAGTACTTCCAGGATAATAGAGCTGTTAGCGGGTATAAGTTTGAGTACACGGTGTTAGTTAACTTTTGAAAGCTTACACATTTGCGGATCTAGACGGATAAAGACACACATATGAGGTAAGTTTGTTAATGGTCAAAACACATTTAGCAGTATTAATGAGCAACAGTATATCATAGAGGGAATCTTACATCTCGCTTGTTTAAATACGCGGCGTTTGTTAATCTCATTCGTTTAAAAGGATCTATTGCGTCTTGGAAATTATACCAGTTTGAAAAGTTCGAACTAATTTGAGATTCAATTAAAGTTATGTTATAATGTGACATAAACATACAATATATAATGTATTTTTAATGGTACTTTACTTATGGGCACACAAACAAAACATACTTTTTAAGTTAACAGCAATTAAAACAATCGTACATATGTTATCCCTTATTGAAAAGACGTTCATAAAAGGTAAATCAAGGTGATGAAAGAGTGGCATCGAACTTGATGAAATAATCTTTATAAACAAACATCCGAATCTAAATCTAAATTTACATTCAACATCCATTTAATACGTCTAAATAACGGCCAACTAAAGGATTTGATTTGAATATATGTATCAATGCGTTATTGAAACAAAGAGACATGAAGTAATACTTGATATAATGTCTAAGGGGATTTTAAGAGGCACAGTTATTAATATATTTGGTGTCATACTCTACCTGGCTGAAACACTTTTTAAGAAACGTGAAGTTTTATTTTTGAAAGTATAAACTGCATTTTATTCTCTGGAAAATATGGACAGATGTGTATCTTTAAAAAAGCATGCATGCAGCCAGAACAAATATACAGTATTTACTATACATACAATATGATAAATGTCATCGCACATATTAATATCATTTATATAAAGATATTTCTTAAGTAAACTCAATGAAAGAAAAATAGGGTAATCACAATACAGCGTAAACATCATACAGAGCTGACAACTTCGTTATAAAATATTACAACATCGCAATAAAACCGGACTTACGTAAAAAAGAAGGCCACCAAAGCACAAATGACTACTGTAGCGTCGAGAATGTTCCATGGATCACGGCAATATGCCTTTGGGTGCAGGATGATGCCCAAGTCGACAATCTGGTAAATATATTTCGGTATTTTATTTACAATATAATGAAACCATTTCTTTGAATCTTAACTCGATTAATGATGAACCCCTATTCTTGAATCCATTAAAGGTTTTATTGGAAATGAATAAAAACCTCTTAACAAAAGATTTGCCGAAAACCTTCCTAACATCCCCATAGCGTACTGTCACCTATGCTCAATGATAATTAGCTAAAAAAATGAGGGATACGTTTGAACATAAGCATATAGAGGATATGTGTTCATGTCAGTGTAAGATCGTTTGTTATTTCATGAGTGATCATAGAAAATATATTTTCTAGAGATGCAACCTTACCGACCAACCGACCAACAAAGAAAACGACCGGCAGAGTGCCTGAAATATATCCCATCTCCAACTGCGTTGGTTAGGGTATAAACAATCGGTATATATTTTCTAAAATGAAAACGCATTTAGTGTAGGCTTTGCATTAAATGAAAACTACGATCATTTTGATTACTTCATATGGATAATTAACAGTTAGATAAAGTTTGATATAATTGAAGAACCTTCAAAATAAGTTCTATGGTGAAGACACCAGTGAACACGTAGTCGAAGTAGTTAAGGATCAGGTTATGGTAGGAGTTCTCGTTGACAGGGTCTTCGGCGGCCAGGGCAATGCTGCTGGCACTGATCACGATCATGATGAAGATGTCAAAGTAGCGAAGGTTGACAACGAAATGGCAAAACCGACGAACGCTGCAAACAATTAAGTATTAATTTGACTTGATTATTATATTGTCATGATAAGATCTTCAATGACAATCATGGTGTTAAGTAAGCAAAGGGGTATAATTAAGTACAGAACAACTAAAGGATGTAAACTATGATAAAAAAATCATATATGCGATTATATTTGTATAGTGAAGGTTTCAGTAACAATTATGATATCATTACTAACAATAATATCATTATGTTGGTTAAATATCTATGGTAAAACATAATGTATGTAACAAGTTTGATTTTGATTCCAAGAATTATGAAGAAATCAAAGAAGCACAGGTGAACACTAAAATTGCCCGCTTAGAAAACATAATGTTATTTTTGTAAAAACCAACAATAATTAATATTAAACATGAAGTCAATAGGTATTTATTACAATATAAATATAGTTTGCAGTTGGTAGTTTGTAATACATTTTAGTCATTTAAGGGTTAATAGTAATACTAAAGAATGATAGCTAAAATAGTCAATACATCGACAGAAACGGCACATATTTACTTACGGATTTGTTGGACTAAAATAGTCAATACATCGACAGAAACGGCACATATTTTACTTACGGATTTGTTGGACTAAAATAGTCAGTACATCGACAGAAACGGCCCATATTTTACTCACGGATTTGTTGGACTAAAATAGTCAGTACATCGACAGAAACGGCCCATATTTTACTCACGGATTTGTTGGACTAAAATAGTCAGTACATCGACAGAAACGGCCCATATTTTACTCACGGATTTGTTGGACTAAAATAGTCAGTACATCGACAGAAACGGCACATATTTTACTCACGGATTTGTTGGACTAAAATAGTCAGTACATCGACAGAAACGGCACATATTTTACTTACGGATTTGTTGGACTAAAAATGAACATGGAGCTGTACGGCAACATCGGTTTGGGCTGACCGAATCCTCCTTGCTCCTGGCTAGTGTTGGTGTTCTGTCTGGGCATGTCCATATTGTTGCTCCGCGTTGAAGCTGTTAAAATAAAATACAACAACGAATAACACCAATGAATGAACAGAAACTATGATTGGAAGCATTGACAGGTCACTAAAGCGAATTAATTATTTGCAAGCGGCGTATTGGTCGTTTTGACATGTTTAAATAATTAAAAGGAAAACGTTTAAGATATGAGAAGACATAACATTTACAATTATAGATTGCAACAAAGATTAATAATATCACTTGAAACAACCAATAACCAAAAGATGTGGGTTGACCTAAAATACATTTTGCTAATTAATGGATGAAGTCTAAACTTCGTACACAAGATCTATCAATATGGGTCATTGTATTTTCAGTCGATCTTGAAAATGCTAAATTCTAAGAAGACATTTCAATAATAACTCTGTAGACGAAGGACACAAGAAATATTTTTAAATAGAATGATAAGCAACGACAAAAGAAGAGTCTATTATGATCATAGAAATTCATTATTTCCAGTTTCTAGCAAAATGACATTAGTCAAATATTGTTAGAATCGAATTAATGTTCTGGAGGTATGATGTATAAAGCACAAATAACCTAAATGTATTCATGCAATAACAATTGCATGTATTTATATGCTTTTTAGTTATGTTCAGTTAAAAAATACGTATGATTCTCCTTCTCAGAATCGCTGTTGTTATTTGAATTTACATATTTATAAATTGTGTAACAATTTGATAACAATTTTAATATATAGACACTTGACATGAGTTTCTTTTAAATTGTTGGCATTAAAGATGTCGAACATGTGTATAAGTCTTAATAAATTGTCAGTTTTGTTCAGTTTAATATGGAATATACCTACCTTCATCTGGTCGGGTGGCTTGAGGCGTGGCAGGACGCCCCGTGCCGCCTGTTAGAGCAAGATCCTTCGTAAGGTTGTCTTTCAGGTTATTTTGGCTTATGTTCGCGTCTAATTTTCCTCGTCCACTGAAAGATATACTGCAACTGAAACGTTGCCGAGTACGTCAAAATGCTTTGACGGTGCAAACGCAATAGGACGATTTCGTATTGGTTTAATTGAAATAAAAGCAACTTGGTATATATTTTCATTTTATTCCTAGTTGAAATAATGCAACATCAAGCAAAACACGAACCCTTGTTTCGAAGAAATATTTAAATCCTCACAGTAAGAAGTACGAATTTCTTTCTTTATGTTAATAAACGAGTTTTGGTACAAAGCTAACCGTTGGTTTACATACTTAAACATTTACTTTACGATTATACTAAAATATGGTCTAAACTGGGAATTAGCGTAATAGAATTTGCGACAAAATATCGATACTGTTAGAAGTTGTTTACTGGTTTTAGGTCATTTGATATTGACGGTGTAAATTTCTTATAATAATAATGTCATGGGATGTGTAATCAATACAATTCATACAATAATAACGTCATGGAAAGTGTCAATCAATACAATTCATACAATACAAATGGCATGGGATGTGTCAATCAATAAAATTCATACAATACTAATGTCATGGGATTCGTCAATCAATACAATTCATACAATACAAATGTAATGGGATGTGTCAATCAATACAATTAATACAATACTAATGTCATAGGATGTGTCAATCAATACAATTCAAACAATGTCATAAGATTCGTCAATCAGTACAATTCAAACAATAATAATGTCATGTAATGTGTCATTCAATACAATTCAAACAATACTAATGTCATGGGATGTGTCAATCAATACAATTCATACAATACTATTGTCATGGGATGTGTCAATCAATACAATTCATACAATACTAATGTCATGGGATGTGTCAATCAATAAAATTCATACAATACTAATGTCACGGGATGTGTCAGTCAATACAATTCATACAATACTAATGACATATGGGATGCGTCAATCAATACAATGCATATAATACTAATGTCATGGGATGTGCCAATCAATACAATTCATACAATACTAATGACATATGGGATGTGTCAATCAATACAATGCATATAATACTAATGTCATGGGATGTGTCAATCATTACAATTCATACAATACTAATGTAATGGGATGTGCCAATCAATACAATTCATACAATACTAATGTCATGGGATGTGTCAATCATTACAATTCATACAATACTAATGTAATGGGATGTGTCAATCAATACAATTCATACAATACTATTGTAATGGGATGTGTCAATCATTACAATTCATACAATACTAATGTAATGGGATGTGTCAATCATTACAATTCATACAATACTAATGTAATGGGATGTGCCAATCAAAACAACCGTAGCTTATCAATTGAAGCTTGATTAAGACAAGACTCAATATGCTTAATATAGGAATACTCGTTATGCTAAGCATTTGATAAAGTATCGTACATAAATCGTGAAATGCATTAAAAAAAAAACGCATGAATACGTTCACAAAAGCTTCAATATGAAAAGTCAATTGTATGTACTCAATTTCATAAGCATGGTAAATAAAAACATTTTTATGTGTTTCAAGCACAAACATATACTTGTTCTTACCTAAATATTTAGGTTCATCGAGATGTCAGAAAGTTTGATTTCTTAAAAATGTCTCGTAAGCTCTTCTTATGATATGAAAGTTACTTGGATGGTATTATTTTAACAGTTACCAAAATAAACACTTACTAGTTAAAGTTCGCGATCTTTGTTGCGGTTTCGTCGTTATTTTGCGGCGAAGGTGGACAGATGTTGACCATCGGAGGAACGGTTCCTGGTTGAAAATGATTTTCCATCGCTCGTCCAATTTCTTCTCGTTTCTAAAAGGGTTATAATGATAATACATTAGTTTTTCATTTTAGTTCTTGTTTACGTGATCCATCGGATATAAGAAGGCGTAAAAAGGTAAAGATTTGCAAGAAAGTAAGTGAAAACTCAATAAAGTGCTTAGTGTTCGTAGTGTTCATGCAAAATCTCTATTTAAATATTTGATAGTTGCACATTATATAAAATATAGTAATGTTCATGTAATAGAAAATATAGCACTTTAATCATAATCAGCTATTTAGCGTTCTTTAATTATTTATTTTTCTGGTATACCAATATGCAGACTTTTGGTTCATAAAAGGTCTGATAAGATCACATGGCAGCAGAAACAAGACTATTGCCAAGCAATATGGTCCCCTACCGGTGAAACTCCACCATTTTCAGCAATATTTCTAGTCTATGTGTTGCCATAGCAACCATAATTCTTGACGTAGGAAAAAAAAGACTAGCATAATCTCCATATTGCTATCTCTCCATATTTCAAATTTTATGAAAAAAAATTAAGAACTGTTTAAGTTATCGCAAGATCCACCATTTTCAGCAATATTTCTTGTCTATGTGTTGCCATAACAACCAGAATTATTGACGTAGGGACAAATGAAATTACGTGCATCATCTCCATATTGCCATCTGTCCATATTTCAAGTTTCATGAAAAAATATGAAGAACTTTTAATGATATCGCAGGATTCAGAAAAGTGTGACAGACTGACTGACTGACAGACAGACAGAGCGCAAACCATAAGCCCCCTCCGGTTTCACCGGTAGTGGACAATAAGCAGGAAGAATAGCAAACACAACTATCTATGAACATGGTCAGCTTCAACATCAATAATGCTATCTTTAACGTTACTCAAATCACTCAGTCGGAGTCTTCTTTTTGTGTGTAAAAACTAACAAAAAATTTAATAAAATATCGTTTGAATGTGATCGTTTATATGCAATATCCAGTATACAGTATATTGTAAGATAGATAGGAATTTATAACACACGCATGCAGAAAATAATAAGAATTTACCACTTTTACATTACATATATCGCTTAACTTTGTCTTGGCCGTTCTATATGCTGAACATATTTCAACATGCTACAATATGCACCCGACGAGTATATTACGGGAATATTACCATGCATTTATATTAACTTGGAAGCAAACGGAAAATGCGTAAACAATTGAACGTCACTAATTATTTTAATTAGACATTTTTTCTAGTTATACATTATATGTCCACACAAATAAAGGCGGGGAAACACTGACTGATTGACATACTTCGGGGTGATGATGCTCTGTCAGGAACATCATTGCTTTCTAAGAGGAAAGAAAGGTGCAAGGTACAAAAACAATCGTCTATGTGCAAACTATACATGTAATAATAGTATTTAATGTGCAAAATATCAATTTTATAGTAATCCATAATGTGCTAAGTATAAATGTACACTTATGCAGTGTATAAACAAGCAACGCAATAATAGTCTTTAACGTGCATATAAGCATTATAATAATTTGTTTACAATTTTCGAACTATCAATGCTATAATAGTCTTTAATGAGTAAACAAGCAATTGTATAACAGCTTTCAATATGTAAACTAGCAATTCATAATAGTTGTTAATGTGTAAACAAAGAGCGCATAATAGTTTTAATTGGTTAAATGTCAATATAACGATAGTCCCTAATTTAAAAACTGGCGATTTGATAATGTTCTTTCATGTTTAAACTATAAACCAAATGAGTAATAGCAATTTAATAATTATATGCATACTATTCTGTATTTTTCAAACCAGCATTATAATGATAGCCTGTATGGTGCCTTGGTAAAACATGTAATTTCTTCTGATTGAGGAAAGATATGAGCAAGGTTAATACACAAGTCTTGTATCAATTGACACATTTCAGCAATTTATAAGAGGAAACGCTTGTATAAGGTTACATTCAAGTTAATTATTGCGTTCTATGAGGATAGAATGATGCAGGCTACGTAATTATAAAAGTAAATGTATACGTAAGTGTACTTAATTATAGTTTCTAAGAGAAAGGCGGTATATTCAACATCTGCAAAACAATTTTTCCTTAACGACAACATTGGAAATCGAAACACATTTGAAACTAAAATAGGGTAGTATAACAGTCATGTGTACTATGGATTAAAGAAAATTACTTTATGTATCGAAACATGTGCAGTAGTTAAAGCTTAACTATTACATGAGAATACTTAATGAACATAAAAATAATAAATGGCTCTCGTAGCCATGGATTTAATATTTGTTATATGTTATATACATTTTACAATAAAGAGATACCGCTTGTGTTTGAAATATATATTCTAAGAAATATTCATGTTAAAAACATCATGATATTATTACATCTAAACAATCTAGATGAATTAAAATACACTGTCTATTACCATAGAGTATTGGTACATTGTTTTGTATATTTGTTTACAATATTACTGATGGATACGTGTTGGTTTATTAAACAAACGGAAAAATGTATATATATGATGTACCATTTATAAAAAAAAATATCGGGTAAACATAACTAATCATCTTGTAAAGTAAACCGTAAAACACTAAACGGAACATTTACGAAATAATGCACATGCTTTTAACATCACGGTACGGACTGACTGACAGACAATCAATTACCATATTGAGAGGAATGTCGTTGTAAATGCTCATCATCTTTGGGTGAAAATAAAAAAAGTCATTCTCGTGAAGACCACAATATATAAGTATACATATAAAGGTACACGTATGCAGCAAAGGAATACGATTGGTTCATTATTTATTTGATGGAATGTGTAAGTAACGTCAACGTATTGCACCCATGTATACTTACAAAGTGGCATGTTTAAACTAAACGCTTATGCGACAGTAATTAAAACACTGCTAAAAAGCAGAATGGAAACGGTAAATTACAACTGTGCAAATCCGTGTGATAGAGTGATAATTAAACTAGCTACATACGACAATGTTCTATCAAAGAAAACATACATATATAAATGAAAGAAGATATTTTTTGTTCGGTTATGGGTTGAATCATTATATTTCAGATGTAACCAGTCGGCTTCGTAGTTATAATTGTTATTGTTGGAACATAAGTATTATTAAAAAATGGTTTAACAGTTCAACGTTCACATCTAGTGTTTGAAGTGAATTCAAGCATACAACATCATAGTGAGTTTAAGGAAATCCAAAACCTCTAAAAATAGACAAAACTAAAATATCTGCATGACGTCAGCGTACATCAAAATTCTAAATATACTTTTTATTCAAAAAGGAACGAGTTGATTTCGATAGACGTCATACAGACATAAGGTGAAGTGAGCAAGACAAAAGTTTGTTCCCAATCATGAAAAAAGTGCATGGTTATCACCAACATTCTTGAATAAGTTTGTATATCAGCTTCGATTGAAATATTGCTTCACAAAGTTTGAAAAAAGGGCAAACGGAAATTGCCATCATTGAAATTAGAGTCGGTGATTACCAAGCTAAAATATTAACAAGTGAAAAAAGAAGGTTTTCTTGTTTAGTATTTGCTTACCTCTTCTCTGGCGGCTTCATTTTCTTCATCGTCCGCTGTCAGTTCTTGGGCGTTAGTAAGGTTGTCTACGGCGATGGCAAGGAACACATTCAGAAGAGTGTCTTCGTTGTGATCAAGGAACTAATGTTGTGTGTGGTAATTTTTCTTAATGTCTCAAATAGTTCAAGTCTGTTATACCCGAATTTGCTTAAGCCCACCGTTTTCCATATTGCAAACAATGTGTTTGCAATAATCACAATGTTTATTAAGTTAAGTTTCTGTTGCAAATGCATCACATCTTTTGATTTTAATATATATATATATATGTGTGTGTTTAAGGTTTATAGACAAAGTAGCATAGCAGGCAATGCTGTGTCCAAACTTGTCTTTTGCAGCTCAAAACGCAAAAAATGAACTACCTTTTAAGCTAGTTGGAGAGCTTCACTTTTGAATAAAAAAATGTGAAATAAATGTCAACAATTTTCTTTTCGATAAAGTTATGTTAATCAAATGTTAAGTTTTTAGTAATGGTATTTACTATGTAGTTACATGACATTCAGCTTCACCGGATTCGTAAGTTGTAAGTTCATATTATCAAAACCCTTTCCCACTTAGAAGCAAAGTGAAAATGGCTATGTGCAAACAGCATAAAACCAGAACAGCCTGCGAGTAACTCGCAGTCTGTTCAGGTTTTATGCTGTTTGCTGATCATCAGTATCTAAGGTTTGGAAATGAAGCCTTAAAAACTTGAATCTAGTAAGAGAGGTCTTAAATTAAATATAACTTTCTAAGGTACTACAAATGCGTGAAAATACGTATCTAAGGGGTGAAAGGTTAAATAAAGGATACAATTTCCAAAGACGACGAGGATGATGAAGTAGGAGCAATACACCATGCCATAGCCGTTGTCGTCGCCGGACCTAATACCGTTGTACATCACTTCATTCCAGTCTTCACCGGTTAGAATCTGCAACCAAAGTCAAATGCTATCCATTGTGTACACACCGGTCTTACTGACCTGTGTAATAACGCGAAAGAAATTGTGGGTAGCACTTTTTTTACGAGTGAAAAGTGAAAGCGAAAGTAGGTTAGGTAATCGTGCTTATAATAATCGCTATCCGTCTTAATAGAGATTCAAAATCACATTTAAACATAATTAAATAACATTTCTTTAAACAACATTCCGTTTTAACACACACTAAAAACTATTTTTCTTTCATTATTTACATTTTCATAACTACGCAGAAGTACTTTTGCAGAAGCATAATTCCCCAAACCAGGGGAATTTGATGCGTCTTAGTATAGAGGTGACGTCACCATCTATGTATAGAATTAAGGGCAATCTGTATTTGTCATATTTGCAAACGTTTCACCTGAATATGTCACTTGGATCTTAAGTTATCGTCACTTAATTTCTCCTTTCACTAATTTAAGCATTTTTGTATGTTGACATGATTTAAAAGCCTTCCTATTTGGTCACGTCAATGTATTGTTTGACAACAATACCTTTTTGACATGCCATTTCTTGTTTAGCGAATGTATTCCATTCATATGTAATATGTATGTTGTTTCTTTAATACTGCTTACTTGAAACACTGTGAGGAGAGCCCTGATGAACGAATCAAAGTGGCTCGACGGTCGACCTTCATCAAAATTCATCCTGGAAATATGTTGATATTTTTTTTTAATATAACGATTTCCAGTACCCCCTCATCGTCTGCAAAAGACCATATCCACTAAACCACGCGTAAACAAGGTTTCCAAAAAGTGTTTATACACTTTAGGAAATTCCGATTTGTCAGCAATCTATTTGATTTGCACGAATGGCAAGAATTGTTTATGTCATTTTAAAAATAACTCCACCAGACAACATAGTGCACCGTATTGGTTGATAATATTAGGATTAAGGACATTCTCTTGTATAATAGAAACGTCACATGAACTTGTTTACATAAGTTCGTATCTTTGAAAAAGTCAATAAATATGTTTAATAAAATGTATATGATGTTTAAGATAGTCATTGGTTATTGTAATAGCAAGAACATACGTGGATTACACACATTGCTATACCCGCGATTTGAATCCAGGACCTCTACTGTACCCAAATGGTTTTTAACCCTTTTTATTTATAAGTAACCTATTTTCTTATGGGCAGTTTTATTACTATTGGCTATTGTTTTCTTGTTCAGTCTTTGGTGGGAATTTGAAGAAGAAAGGCGGACATTTTCTTCATTATTTTTATTATTATTAATAAATCAGGATTTCCACTGGCTGCGTTCACGTGAGCGTGGAGTGTAGAAGAACGAGGAGCCATTCAATTCCACCCATTGGACGGGGCTTAGCCATAGATTAACTACATCCTGATCAACTATCTTTGAATTATATCGTTAACTTATATGAATACTTCGAAACGAGAAAAATGAACCGTATTGAGTTATATCGTCCTCTTATGTGGGCGATGACCCAAAAGAACCCCAGAGTTATACTATTACTCATGCAAACTTTACTATTGTATAGCGCTAAACAGCAACGCTCTGATAGAACGTTTTTTCTAAATTCTCGAAGAAAAAGCGTTCCAAACGCTTTATTACTTTACCGATTTCGAATGATAATTGTCCATGAAACAACCGATATATTTTTTTTAATATTTCCTAGTCAGGACTGCTATTGCCCTTGTTTAAACATTATACATATAAACATTATTCATTTTTGATTATTTGACTATTAATTTGATAATCAACATTGAAACAATTAAACCGTGAACAAGTCCCTTTAAATGACGATGGATCGTGAAAGTTACTTACTCTCCACCGAATAGCTGCATTCCCAGCAAGGCGAAGATCAGGATGAAAAGGAAGAGGAGGAACAAGAGACTGACGATGGATTTCATACTGTCCAGCAGTGACACCACCAAGTTTCTCAGGTGGGACCAGTACCTATACAAGATTACTTTTACATGAATATAAATATAAACTTAACCGAAGTTAAAGTGGAACCAGAACATATAGAAAGTTGCGTTTCCAGAAAAGTCCAAAAATATCAATATAAACTATACACAGCGTATAAGTCGAACAAGTGCCTATAAATGATTGCGTTACCACAACTGTCAATATAAATATAAATTACACAGAATTTAGGGTGAGAGAAGTAAACAGAAAATTGTAAGTTCCAACAAAAGTTTGTCTAAGCTATACCGAATTTAAAGATTAAACCAATACATAAAGCGTTTTCATAAATGATACAAAATGAAATGACCGGTCACTAGAAAATGTCGAATGTCCACAAATTTATATTTAAATGTGGATAACAAAAATTGACGATGAAGAGTATCCATTGTTTTAAGATATAATCTACTTATTTCCCATTTTCATTAATTGAATTTATAAAGGCATAAACCAGGAGAAAATAGATCTTAATAACGTAACAGTGAAAAATATGTATTTGTTTTGCAGTTTGTACATTTTATTATATTTTTGTTTAAACAATTGCGTTATTCGCATGCACAATCATCAACAATATGAAAATAGTTTATACCCATTAGCTTTTTCACAGACTATGACTGTGTCCGTAGCAAAAGATTTTTGATTAGGGACTAACCTTGTTACTTTGAAAATCCTTAGCAACCGTAGAGCTCGCAGGGTGCTGAACCCGAAGGAGGCGCCCTCTTTGAATTCTGACCAAACTACTTCAAACACACTTCCGACTATCACCTGTATGGCAAATAAACACAATTAATTACTTTTACATATTTGTTATTTTTAGGCATTGTGTTTAAAACACACACTTAAATTATTTCATTTTATTACATTAACACGATAATAATTTTTTATTATTAATTATACAAACATGTAAAATAATTAATGATAAGATTATAGTAATCTCCTTTTAGTTATTAATTTTAAATTTTTGTTTACATAATAGGCACGTTGATCTAATTATGTATTTAATAATTTAAACATCTGTTGTAAATAACTTTCGAATAATGACGCAAATTACTGGAAAAGTTAAACACGCACTTGAATACGTACAATAAAACAGGTTAATTAAAGATTAAGCATAAGGCAATACATAATTCTAGCAAGTCCTACATGTAAACGAAGAAAACGAAGCCAACAGTTTATAGACAAAGTAAACTTATACAAGTGATTTTAACCCTTTGCATGCTGGGAAATTTGTCGTCTGCTAAAATGTCGTCTGCAGAATTTCTAAAATTAGCATTTTCTTCCATTTTTTTCAAAGAATACTATCAGAACAGCAAACAGTTTGGATCCTGATGAGACGCCACGTTCTGTGGCGTCTCATCTGGATCAATACTGTTTGCAAAGGCCTTTAAAATCCGGTTCCCGCACTGAAAGGGTTAACAGATCGATTATATTGTTCTACTATTTGCAAGGCTGGAACTTACAACACAGTCGAAGATATTGAAAGACGACTGGAAATACGTGAAGATCCCAAGGCCGTACATTTTGATGAACATCTCGCACATGAAGAGCCCCAGGAACAAAAACTCTGTCACGTCTTAAACATATTGAACCCATTTATGCCTAGTGGACTCTCCCATCCTTCTAAATTGGATCAATTTATTTAAAAAAATAGGGATGTCTTATATTTATATTTCTATATTTAGAATATTTCTTAAAGAAATTCCTTTCAGCAAACAGCGCAGACCCAGATGAGATGCCGCATCATGCGGCGTCTCATCTGGGTCTACGCTGTTTGCCAAGGCTTTTTTTCTAGACGCTTTGCATAAATGGGTTAATACGAAGAGGTTATTTAGTCAAAGATGGGACGAGGTAGCCATTGTATTTTTGACATCGTGTTGACTTGGTACGAGTTCTCTCCACAAATGGACTACAGAGTCCGTTTATACCGTTAAGCCAATAGCTTTTGAATGAATTAAATTAAAGATAGAAACTATCGATCACAATTTTTTCGATTAAAAATTAAAAACACATACGTAATCACTGTTGAAAATATCCATTAACATGTACACATGGGCGCGGTTTATTTATATCTCATGTCATTTGCGTGTTTTTGTAGATTACACATTATATTCGTTGATAAGTAAAAATGTATACATACAGTAGATATAAAAAAACACGTTAAATAAACTTACAAAAGTGGCAAAATCGAGTGTAATCTTTTAAAAAGAAACGATATTTAGAGCATCATGGCCAGGGATTTATAAATGAGTTGTGTGGCGCACAAATGTACGATAAAAACGTACGATTTTTTTAATGCATATATTCCGGCATAAGTATCGCAAAGGTAAAAGGAACGCACTGGGATGGTGGTAATTCACAGAATAAGCGTGGAAATAAGATGCTTAATGGCAAGTATTTAAACACAGACGGACCTACAATAGACTTAGCCCATAGTTTTAAAAAATTTCCAAAACAAAAAGATTAACCTTCGAGTAACAAATTAAGGTGACCGATCATCAAAATTGCATACCATATCATACGTAGCATGTACAATCATACCATATGCATCTATTTATCATGAAACGTCAAGTACTATTGGTGAATTTTATGGGTCAGCGTTGTTTACGCCTAAAGAAAAGTAGTAAGCTTTTAAAATTTGTTGAATACTTACACAGAAACTTGGTGTGCCAGTCGGGTTGACCGTAATGCTCAGAGGCCACTGAGATTGTGTTCAAGAACACCAAAACTATCACAATCCAGTAAAATGCTTGACTTTTGATTGCCTTTCGTACTGCCAATCTGAAAATTACGAAATAACAACATATAATAAGTATAAAAAAATTAAGTTTACTAATAGTCATATGTTTAATTTTGAAATATCCAGGACAGTATGTATTAACAGTTAACATGATAACAATAGGTATCTGAGTTTTTTCTTATTTTTTTTTCTGTATTTTTCGATAAAGCGCAAACATGAATCATAACTTTAATGCAAAAGATTTCATATTGAAATATTTGTTGAATGTGGAACAGCGCATACATTACAGTTAGATAGCATGCTCGGAGTCTACCACTTCTATAAACAATGGGTGCATTCTCTATATAACAAAATTAAACCACAAATAACGTTACATATTATTTGAAACGGGCCATAATAACATTTGTAGTAGATTATCCACCGATATATTATACGATGTTATGAAAGTAAATGAATTCTGTTTGAGTTTAAGACAAAGAATTGTATGGTAATATCTTAACAAGAGCACCGCCTTGCGGGTGCAGACCGCTCATCTATTTTCTTTTTAAAGGTGAAGGGACTCTCATTTTCAATCACAAAGGAGGGAGGAGTGGAGTGAAGAGGGGTGTATAGTGTGGGGTTGTGGACATTTATTACATTATCTTCCAAAAAAGCGAAAAAAAAAAATCGGGGGGGGGGGGGCGATGGAGGGGGGGGGGGGGGGTTTGGGTGCGATGGTTGGACGGTATTTCAAACATAACAGTTTTAAAAAATGGGAGGGGGGGGTATAGTGTGAGGGTGTGATGGTAATTTGTGAGATGATCTTAAAAAAAAAAAAAAAAAAAAAAAAAAAAAAAAAATTGGGGGTGGGGGTGGGGTGGGGGGGGGTGGGGTGGGGGGGTGGGGGGGGTATAGTGTGAGGGTGTGGTGGTCATTTGTGAGATGATCTTAAAAAAAAAAAAAAAAAAATAGGGGGGGGAGGGGGGAGGGGGAAGGGGGGGGAGGGGGGGGGAGGGCACGGGGGATGGTTTGGGTGGAGTCTATTGTGGTATGTCAGGTAAGAGTAGTTTCATCAAAGTATCAATCAAATCTAATCATAAATAAAGAAGTTATGGCAATTTTAGCAAAGTTTAATAATTTGACCTTGAGAGTCAAGGTCATTCAAAGGTCAAAGTAAAATTCAAGTTGCCAGGTACAGTAACCTCATGATAGCATGTAAGTATTTGAAGTTTGAAAGCAATAGCCTTGATACTTAAGAAGTAAAGTGGATCGAAACACAAAATTTAACCATATATTAAAAGTTACTAAGTCAAAGAAGGGCCATAATTCCGTAACAATGACAACCAGAGTTATGCAACTTGTCCTTTTACTGTACCCTTATGATAGTTTGTGAGTGTTCCAAGTATGAAAGCAATATCTATGATACTTTAGGGGTAAAGTGGACCAAAACATAAATCTTAACCAAATTTTCAATTTTCTAAGTATAAAGGGCCCATAATTCCGTCCAAATGCCAGTCAGAGTTACATAACTTTGCCTGCACGGTCCCCTTATGATAGTTCATAAATCTTGCAAGTATGAAAGCAATAGCTTTGATACTGTAGGAATAAAGTGGACCTAAACACAAAACTTAATCAAATTTTCAATTTTCTAAGTATAAAAAGGGCACATAATTCTGTCAAAATGCCAGTCAGAGTTACATTACTTTGCCTGCACAGTCCCCTTATGATAGTTAGTAAGTGTTGCAAGTATGAAAGCAATAGCTTTGATGCTTAAGGAATAAAATGGACCTAAACACAAAACTTAACCAAAATTGTCAATTTTCTAAGTATAAAAAGGGCAAATAATTATGTCAAAATGCATGCCAGAGTTATCTAACTTTGCCTGCCCAGTCCCCTCATGATAGTAAGTAAGTGTACCAAGTTTGAATGCAATAGCATTGATACTTACTGAGAAAAGTGGAACTAAACGCAAAACTTAACCAAAATTTTCAATTTTTTAAGTATAAAAAGGGCACATAATTCTGTCAAAATGCACGCCAGAGTTATCTAACTTTGCCTGCCCAGTCCCCTCATGAACGTAAGTAAGTGTACCAAGTTTGAATGCAATAGCATTGATACTTTCTGAGAAAAGTGGACCTAAACGCAAAACTTAACCGGACGCCGACGCCAACGCCAACGCCGACGCCGACGCCGACGCCGACGCCAAGGTGATGACAATAGCTCATATTTTTTTTTCAAAAAATAGATGAGCTAAAAATGAAATAAATATATCTCTTTTGAAAAAAAATAAGTTCTCTCTTTTAATCAGGTATTGCAATTATGAAATTATTCTTCCCAGTTTCTGATATTGTATCCAGGATATTGACACCCACTGAAGTTATATTCTTCTCTTTTAATGATGTGAACCATGTGTTCCCAACCGGATTATTCACGTTCAAAATGTGCTCCTATTGTTCATGGCTTGATTTTAATAAAGATCGTACGACTTGTTTAAATAACACTGGACATTTGGAAGAAGCGAATTCATTTCCGTGTTTTCTGCCATATATCCCATATTTTAAGAACTGTCTGATCGTTATAACATAACATTTACTAGCACAATTATGTCGTAAAAAGTTGAGCTGGGGAGTCAAATCTTTGATAAAACAAGCCCTTGATCTGTATAACAAAAATATGAACTTACAATTATTTTGTTTACTAATTTAAATTAAATTACTAGTGTCATTATGTCTTTTATGGCATGTTTGCTTTAAATAATTTTTTTAACGGATTGGTGGCATGTGAAAATTGTTTAAATATTTATCACAAAAAAATGTAGCTATGGCTTATTCATGATAAAGAACGAAAACGATTATTCTGACATGCGCTGTAATAATGCCACCGAAGTGTAGGGACTGAACAAAGGAAACAGCAGTGAGAAATAATATGCGCTAAACAAGGAAAATAACAAAATGATGGATTATAATGAGTGTGTGTTATGCGCTTTTTGCTCAGTGTTGTTTCTTTCTAATGAACGTTCAAACTCATCCCGTTTAGCAATAAAGATATAATATAGTAAGAACATCAATTCAGCCAAGCATCTTAAACCAATCCGTTTAACAATTTATAATTTAACCCATTTATGCCTAGTGGACTGTCCCATCCTTCTAAATTGGATCAATTTATTTCTTAAATTATGGATGTCTAGTATATTTATTTCTATATTTAGTATATTTATTTCTATATTTAGAATATTTTTGTTACAGAAATTCCTTTAAGCAAACAGCGCAGTTCCTGGTGAGACGCCGCATCATGCGGCGTCTCATCTGGGTCTACGCTGTTTGCCAAGGCCGTTTTTTCTAGATTGGATAAATGGATTAAATAGGCCATCCTTTTTATTCTACAAATGTTGGCTGTTCAATAATATAAACGGTGACCTTTTGGATTGTTACCATATAAAAGACCATTATATTTGAAAATAATAGGCAATTATGATCAGTTCTTATCATTTGAAGCTATTCAATATGTAATTGTCAAAACAAACAGGAATGCATTGTCAAACGTGTATATGCTTTACATGCCGTTTTGGTGGTAAAATGCCAATTGAAATTCTAAGATATATACGATCATAAATAAATCGTTGGATTGATATGAAAATGTGCTTATTTCTTGGATAGTTCAACTAGGGTCGAACATTGAACGTATAATTTTAACATGCGGTTTTTAAAGAGTGCATTGTTTTCCTTATGTTATACTTATGCTTAAAATGTAATCGTAACTTTGCGTTACACCAGAATGCATTTGCTCTAAAGAACATATCATTAAACGAGAATACAATACTTAAGTTGCATTCGTGAGGCTGCATATTTTCGAAAATGTTTAAACGAGAATAACTATAGAATAAATTATTGCACTTAGCGAAATGTTGCATTCACGTGATGTGTTCAATATGGGTTAATAACACAGTTGTGAACTTTCTAAAAAAAAGTACTGTTACAGTTAAATGAATTATTCATTTGTGGTATTTGACCATATGTTCGAAAACAATAAATGATGCACAGAAATAACTAGCTAACGAACAGTGTAATACTCCCCCGTAACTCACTGTGTCGAGTTGCTAATATCCGTATGTGAAATATTCGTTTTAAAGAAAGTCAATCATGATAAGTGTACATCGGCATTAAATAATATAAACACATTCATGTTTAAGGTGAGATTCATTAGTACGATATATCACGTTGCCTATACCACGTGACTTTTTAAGATCTGTGTTGGGAGAATAAAGCATTACCCACTTAATATTTTTGATGATGTCTTTTAAAATATTTCACCATTTTTAATGGGATAACGTGGAGACATTCGTGAGAGTTTTCTATAGGTATCATGATATTTTCAAACAAACAAGTATTTTTCAGTAAAGTGCAACCGCGCGTTTGTGATGAAGTCCCCACACTGATCCGACATTTTTCTAACCGTTCAAACGCGCGGTTGCACTTTACTGAAAAAATACTTATTTGTTTAAAAAGACCACAACTCTAACGAATGAGCGGGCTCTCTACTTTATCCAATTAAAAATGGTGAAATATTTAAAAAGAGATCCTTAACAATATTAACTGGGTCGCTCTTTATTCTCCCAACAAAGATACGAAAAAGTCACGTGGTATAGGCACCGTATACATACAAACGATACGCAAAGAATGTATAATACCATGAAAATTTAGATTATTAGCTTAGTGACCAATCGAATAAATGTTTGTCAAATTGATAAATCGCAAACTGTCATTAAATGAAGCAGATTAACCGCCTTAATCGCCACCATATGACATGACAAAATTGCCGGAAAAACGGAATGTTTATTTTATGTATAAAAAAACAAAGTGGGCTTTTAGCGATTTGCTTATTCCTGCATGTAGAACGCACTTAATGTCTTTTGTTAACAGATAGCATACATGCTAATATGCAACATATCCAAAATTTGTCCAAAATACATCCTAGTTTATGATTGCCAAACCACATAAGTTCAAGTTAATTAATTAATTAATAAACATCTTACATACATCGCAATATTCCTAACAATGACTTGTTCAGAGATTATATTATTTTGTAAGTATGCAATGAATGTACATTTCTTCAGTTTAAGCCAAACACTCGAGAATTAAGATTTGACAATTCAAATATTTAACGTTGCGAATATTAAGATAAACATGTTTTCCCCAAATTATATAACCAGTAAGAATATAGTAAGAGTATATGTAAGTGAAACACGTGTTTTAACCCATTTATGTCTAGTGGACTCTCCCATCCTTCTAAATTGGATATTTTTTTCCCAAAATTAGGGATGTCTAATGTATTTATTTCCATATTTAGAATATTTGTTACAGAAATTCTTTAAAGCAAACAGCGCAGACCCTGATGAGACGCCGCATCATGCGGCGTCTCATCTGGGTCTACGCTGGCCTTTTTTCTAGACGCTATAAATAAATGGGTTAAAATGACCAACAGACAAAAACAATTTACTGTATTCATGGTGTTAATCTTGACAAAACAAATGAGCAATATAGTACACACCGTCAATCGTAGATCATGTTAAAGGTAGAACACGTTTATTTTCAATCAGTACTTGATACGTACCGGCAGCGTTTTTCCATGCTCCAAAATGCAGCATAGCGTCCGGTTGAGCTGTTTCTTTGAAAATTCCTACCTAAAGCATTTCCTGCAACAATAAGTATATAAATATGCATATATTTAAAGGAACATGTTCAGGTGCACTTATTTTAATCATGAATTAACCCATTTATGCCTAGCTTCTAGAAAAAAGGCCTTGGCAAACAGCGTAGACCAAGATGAGACGCCGCATGATGCGGCGTCTCATATGGGTCTGCGCTGATTGCTGAAAGGAATTTCGATGTAAGAAATATTCTAAATATAGAAATAAATATACTAGACATCCTTATTTTTTTAAATAAATTGATCCAATTTAGAAGGATGGGAGATTCCACTAGGCATAAATGGGTTAATGATATATACTTTCCAATGAACGAAGGTCCCATAGTCATAAAGGCGGAGAACACCAGTTTGAATATAACATTAACTATTTCATTTTTTAGACGTCCAATAGATAAATACAACAGTAGTTGAATTCTTCATACTACACGTTAGCGAAATGACTACTTTCAGATTAAACAAGGGCATGATTTCACAATTCTAAACATCATTTTTTTCATGTCACAATACAAATTACTAATGTTGCAAAAAACAAATGCCATGTTGAATCAAACCTGAAGTCTGATAATCACAATAGTTGATATTATGTAATGGAACGTTATTTGAAAACGATTTTTACTGAAGAAATACGACACTATAATGCCCAATCTGTATTGTTTTCGGAAATGTGTTGATATCTCTCGTTAAAAAGGTAATGTTTTTCATTCCACGAAGAATAAAAGAATCCCTACTGGCAAAATTGATAGGTTGAAACAAAGTGAACCAAACATCTGAAGGAAAAAAAATGCACATTTTGTATGGCTTCCTTTTTTTTTACAACCGATCGATTTGACGATTATTTCCGGAAATATTTCCGTAGACATTAATTGTTTACCGACAGACAGCGAACGTTCCTAAGACTTCGTCATTTGTCGAGAGTAATCAATTTACCAGCAAAATGACAAACATACGTTTTGATGGGTGACCTTAGTAAGAAATAAAACACTATAAAGTTTAACTATGACTTGAAATATTTTATCAAAAGCTTGTATTATTATTTTGTTCGAAAATAGTATGCGTTTATTTGCACAAAAATGCTTATATTTTACTAATCAAATCAAGCATGTGTAAGCCGGTAATCGTTAAAGAAGGTTGAGAGATGGGCTAGTGTGTAAAGTCATATTTAGTAAATAATGGATTTATTTCTCCAAAATAATTAAGTTTATTAAAAAGAGATGAGATCCATGTCATGTTGGTTTCATATTGCAATAAAACGTATATTACTAATTGCTCGATTACGCATTACATTAATATGTATAAAAATCGCGTTCTGAGAAAACTGGGCATAATGCATGTGCGTAAAGTGTCGTCCCTAGTTAGCCGGTGCAGTCCGCACAGGCTAATCAGGGATAACTCTTTCCGCTTGTATGACATTTTTCGTTTTAATGAAGTCTCATCTTTGCAAAAATCCAATTTTGGCGGAAAGTGTCATCCCTGATTAGCCTGTGCGGATTGCACAGGCTAATCTGGGACGACACTTTACGCACATGCATTATGCCCAGTTTTCTCAGAACGCGACTTATATAATAGATTCAAAGGGGATTTGGAGACACAACTAAACAGGTATGTGTAAGGTTACCCACGCATGCCTTACAGTACCTAAAGCACAGATACGTGTACTGCATAAGGTAGTGGACAACGGGAAATAGTTCAAAGAGATTGCCACTAAAGACCACGTTTGACGATACCACAGGACACGTACACAAAAGTGCGTTATTTTGATAATATGAGACGTGCTCTGAGAAAACTGGGCATAATGCATGTGCGTAAAGTGTCGTCCCAGATTAGCTTGTGCAGTCCGCACAGGCTAATCAGGGTCGATACTTTCCGCCTTAATTGGATTTTTTGCTAAGAAGAGACCTCATTTAAACGAAAAATGTCATAAAAGCGGAAAGTGTCGCCCCTGATTAGCCTGTGCGGATTGCACAGGCTAATCTGGGACGACACTAAACGCACATGCATTATTCGCAGTTTTCTCAGAACGCGACTCATATCGAATAGATCTAGCCGAAATCACGACGAGAAGTGAAAGCGAGCACCGCTCCAGAGACAATTGATTGTATTTGTGTGACATTTATGACCGTTCCAATATTGTTCACAGGTGGCAGCCTAGGTCATTTAATCATGTAATATTTATGTATTGTTTAAAGTAACATTACTACTCAAAATCAACGAAAAGTTCGTACAATATTTCGTAAAATAAACTTAACCAATTAAAAATCAGTGTTCCTTATGGCAATTGCCGAAATTTCAACGCCAGATGAGGTCTGGTAAAATAGATGTTTGTAGATACAAAATGCTCGTTTTTATTATTGTGTTGAATATTAAATTCCATTTTAATTTCCGGCAACGATATCTATTCATAGGACACATGAACACTAATATGGTGTTCGTGTGTCGTATGAAAAGATATATTCGCGGGAAATTAAAATGGAATTAATTGTGTCACAAATAAATAAAAACGAGCATTTTGTATGTACAAAAATCTATGTAATCATACCACATCTAGGTTTGAAATTGTGGCTATTGCTATAAGGAACACTGATTGTTTAGGTGTTAACTTTATTTTACGAAATACTTTACGAAATTTTCGTTGATTTTGAGCGTTATAGAGGATTTAATATTATTTTCAGGTTTTGCCGTGTATTATGTAAGCCGTAGGCCACTTTCTGTAAATAAAAGACTTAGAAGATGGTAACACAATTTTTTCTCCATATAAATCATCTGACATTTCATTATTCCAAAATATATTCGACATGAAATATCACAAACTTACATGGTTCAGAAAAATGTATTTCATAATACAAATGCAGCCTTCCACTATAAAGAAATACAAACAAACTGAAGATTTGTCAATGAGACACTTTGATGGTGATTTCATTGCTTCGAATGGACAAGTCTAACATAATTTGGCCCGTGCTCTGTGAAAAGGGGGTTAACTGCATGCGCGTAAAGTCATCACAGGCTAACCAGGGGCGACACTTTCTGTCTAAACTGGATTTTTGCTAATAAATTCTTTAAACAAAAAATACTATAAAAGCGGAAAGTGTCGTCCCTGATTGCACAGGCTAATCTGGATCGACACTTTACGCACATGCACTAAACCCTCTTTTCACATAGCACTGCTGTATGTGTAAACATCTACCTACAAGTGCTGCACAAACCTATATTCCAAGTAAACACACACTTACCTATATTGAAATCGGCTGATAAAAAACATATCAGGTACATGCCTTGTAATAAATAACACACCTCAATGGGGTATTATTATTGTGTACACAATTTATACGCTTGTGGCTTCTTCTAATTTTGAAGGAAAAACATTGTTTTGTTTTCACCGAGACTCACTGCTTAAAATGTTTATAAAGTCAAGAAAGATAAGGGGGACACGCACACACGATTCTAAGCAAAAAGGAAGTATAAGTATGTATATATTTCAAGGACATATCAATATTAGCACGAGGACCTGAAAATCCCGATCATTAAGTTGAGTCTACCTTAAAATAGTTTTACAATCTGATGAAAGGATATTTTCGTAAAATTTGGACTTATATGGACTATAAATTACACCAAAAGCCGATAAGTAGCCAAAGTACAATACCAACTGCAATCGAATGCTTCGATTTATACGACATTCGATTACCATAGTGTTAATTATGTTATTTCGTCCGTGTTGCATGTATAACATATAGCACCGTCTTTATAGGCGATTGGTGCCTTGCCTTAACAAGTTAGACTCAATACAGGGAGAATAAGTATCGTACTTAATAATTCGTATGCTTATACGGCTTCATTTAAAGGGGCATATCCACGGATTTTAAGGGGTATTATTTACAAGTTAAGATTATAACGTCAACATGCCCCTTAACCCATTTATGCCTAGCGTCTAGAAAAAGGCCATGGCAAACAGCGTAGATTCAGATGAGGCGACGCATGATGCGACGTCTCATCTGGGTCTGCGCTGTTTGCCTAAAGGAGTTTCTGTAAGAACTATTTTAAATATAGAAATAAATATACTACACATCCCTAATTTTGGAAATAAATCGATCCAATTTAGAAGGATGGGAGAGTCCACTAGGCATAAATGGGTTAAACGTACACTATTTGAACGCGGTTACCTAAATTTAAATCCGTAAGTAGATCATCATCGTTATCCATGTCGTCGTCGTTGTATTTACCATCTTGTATCTGTTTCATCTTTCTTGCGGCCGCGCGCCGCGCTGAAAACATGACGTCATATTTTGAGTCTTGTTCTGTGAAAATTGGGCAGAATGCATGTGCGTAAAGTTTCAGTCCCAGATTAGCATGTGCAGTCCGCACAGGCTAATCAGGGACGACACTTTTCGCCTAGACTTGATTTTCGGTAAGGAGGGACTTCCTTGAAACAAAAATACCATAAAAGCGGAAAGTGTCGTCCCTGATTAGGAGGTGCGGATTGCACAGGCTAATCTGGGATGACACTTTACGCATATGCATTATGCCCAGTTTTTTCAGAACACGATTCATAATAACATTACAGGTACTAGTAATACGTATTGTTTAGGAAAAAAATATGACTCTGTTTAATATAATTCCATTTGTTAAATTTACACCTTAAATTGTTGCAGGTGCCATTACGAACTCTCTTTAAAATCATCATGATTTTGTAGAATGTAGTTGTTTTGTCTTAAAGGTTATCGTGGCACGTTCACGTTGCATTGAATAATAAAATAAAATTTAATATTTTGCGATGAAATTTCAACTGTCTTGCAGAGAGAACGCGCTTTCGTGTAACATTTATAGCTTTGAACATTATAAGTTTGAAAATATTTTGTATTTATTGATCTCCCATCGTGTCTCAAAACGAGTACACACCGTAGCCATGACAGGGCACTCGCGCTTTGTCACACTAATCAACACAAAACTTCGTTGCTAGGTAACAACATATAGGACAACAAGCAAACATCGACACATATTTACGGAATGAAATAAATAATGTAACCCGACCAAGTCAAATTTACATTATAATTAATACAAGGGGGATACAAATACAAATGTATACAGAATGTGAACACACCTTCTATTATTCGTATTTTCTCCTCATCCGTCGTCCTCTCCTCATTTAGAATCACTTCCTCTGTAATACATCGGACATAATTGCATACATGGAGTGTCATAAGTTCCAATATAACGCATATTCTCGATTGAAATGAGTTGAAAATAAATTCATTACACCGCCTAAAATGGCTTGGAATTATGTGCATAAATCGCCTGAATTAAGTTGGAAATGAATGCTTATACTATATCATTAAGATAGTATATGTATTTTACACTCGTCCTTAGAATTGACAAACAGTTGCAATACAATATTACGAGAATACTACAAACAATACAAACACATGTATACCTGCTTTGCAGATCCATTCTAAATATCCATTCACCTCCTTATCGAGCTGGTTTTTGTGTTTTAGTTTTAAAAACGCACGACGCTTCTCTACACGTTCTCTCTCTTTGGCAAATTCACTGAAATAAGTTGTAATGGTTTTAATTAAATTGTACAATTTAACATAATTCAGACAATAGTTGAACGCATTCGTTCCTAAAGTTTGACATCAAAATAATGCAATATATTTATCTAACGATTTCTTAACTTTAAAACGTTAAAATTAAATGTAGTTTATTATGTATTAACACGTCCTCATCAGTAATATGACTCAATTAGTAAAAAGTTTATGCTTTATAAACTGCAGCATATGAAACAGTAACTTGTGTATTGATTCTCGTTGTGCAAAATACTGTGGAGAAATGTCCACTTATCTAATAAGAATACGTACCCACATGAAACACGTTCCCACTAAGAACACTAACCCACTACGAAAACAAACCCACTAAAAACGCTTACCCACTAAAACACTAACACTCTAAAGGCAATTACCCACTAGGATCACACTTACACATTAAGAGCATATGCCCACTAAAAGCACTTACCCACTAATACCACTTACCCCACTAATAGCACTTGTACACTAAGAACACTTACCCCACTAATAACACTTATACACTAAGAACCCTACCAGACTACTAACACTTTTACACTGAGAACACTTACCCCACTAATAACAAGTGTACACAAATAACACTTACCCCACTTATAACACTTATACTTTAAGAACACTTACCCCACTAGTAACACTTTTACACTAAGAACACTTATTCCACTAGTAACAGTTGTACACTAAGAGCACTTACCCCACTACTAACACTTAAACACCAAGAACACTTACCCCACTAATAACACATGTACACTAAGAACACTTACCCCACGAAGAACACGTACCCGACTAAGAAAAACCACCCACTAAGAAAACACTTACTCACTAAGAACACTCACCCACTAAGAACACACACCCACTTACAACACTAACTCCCTAATAGCACCTACCCATTATGAACATTTACCCCACTAAGTACACTAACCACTAAAACCACTCACCGACTAACAAAACTGACCCACTAAGAACACTTACGAAGAACACTTAGCCACTAGGAACACACCTACCCACTAAGAGCACATACCCACTAAAAGGACTTACCCAATAAAAAACAATAAAAACATTCACCCACTAAGAACACTTACCCACTAAGAGCACACCTACCCACTAAGAGCACATACCCACTAAGAAGACTTACCTCACTAAGAACACTTACCCAATAAAAACGTTTACCCACTAAGAACACTTACCCACACATATAACTTACCCACTAAGAACACCGAGAACAAGGTTGAGCATGAAGAATGAACCTAATACGATGAGCGGATAGAAGTACACCCAGTTGTAATACATGCCATTGGCATCGTTAGTCTGCAAGAAGAGGACATGATGATGATAAATGCAGTAAAAACAGAACTGCACCATAAATCCAAACGCATTCAATTAAAAAAGTTTCAATAATTCATTGCCTATAAAATGGTACATTGTTATATAATAATATGTAGACAATGAGCTACGTAATATAATTGTCATATTTTGAAATCAGAATTATATCTTTCAAAGAAAATATCATTGTTTTCAAGGTAAATCAAAATTATCTGGGATGAATGTCCTTTAGAAATATCTGATATTTGCTCCATTAGTCGCGAAGTACATATTTAGGAAATAGAAATAGAATATGTGTGCGTAACGCATTAACGAATTGCCTATAAATGACCATATCAACATAGTAACAATTCGAATTAGAATACACATTGTTGACTAATCAAATTGGACATATCTTCACCGTATGTATTAGCATATAGATGTCCAATACTAGAATACTAGTAATCAGCATCGAAAAGAAAATTGATTGCAAAATCTGTTCTCTTTCGTCATCAAAGCCCGTATTACCATGATGATTTATACAACTTAAGAACTATAAAATTTAGCATAAAATACTTACGTAATATAATATATCGGTCCATCCCTCCATAGTAAAGATTTGAAACACTGTCAACATTGCATATCCTATGTTATCAAAGCTAGTAATCCCGGAGTTGGGCCCGCGCCAGTACGGTCGGCACTCGGATATATTTTTCTGGCATTTAAAACTACCAGCCGGCTCTTTTGGGCCACACGGCCGTATGGTGGTTTCATCCCCTAGTATTATATCGTCTGAAAATAAGTGTGTTATTCGTTATTTACATGTATAAACAAATATGTATAAATGTGTCTTGATTTAAAAACTTTTCAATATGTTAACACATACATATGGCGTTTCTTTTGAATGTTTTATCTTAGAATCATGGCATGACGTAGTCAATTTAAAGTAAGTAGAATGAAACTGTTTGAAAACGGATCAAATTCATAATCTGTGCGTTAATTCGTAAATATGTGCAAACGGTTTAAAAATAGTATACTATAAAATGTATGCTTTATTGTATTACTTTTTTGTGTATTTACATGCCAATAAAAGAACAAAGCGACCGTATATGCGCTATTGTTATATGCGGTTATGCTGTTGATGTTGTGGACAAACTTGCATGTCTGTAAACTAATCTCTACATAAATACGACTATGTGCAATTTTAAAACTATCAGATGGCCATGACTGATGCTAAATTCAGGTCTGGATCAGAAAGTGTTAAATTACGAAAAACATGATACCAAGGCTAACATCTATCAACCTTCACAACGTTTTAAAAACTGGTAATTATTACGTTGTAAAACATTACTAAGCTCGTGCAGATCCGCAAGCGAAATACAGACCAGCTAAGGCAGTAAATGCTATGTTTTGGTAATATGGTGTTATGACGTTTACAAATCTTATCTCATATGAAGAATGTGCAAATATCTTTATGACTGCATAATACAATTTACTTGTACTTAAAGTAGTTTTAACAAACAAACAGACAAAAGAACGAACAAAATCTTAATCGCTTGTTCGAGGGTGTGAAATGCTTTTGTTTCAAGGTCTAAATTCTGCGTTGTAATAACGCATTTGCAAACGCTGCACAAGTCACAGCAGAACACACCTTCACTGACGCTGGGTCGCGTGTTAATGCGGAAGCGGACGTTATGGAACACGCCGTTGTACATACCTTCACTGACGCTGGGTCGCATACTAATGCGAAAGCAGGCGGTATGGAACACGCCGTTGAACATACCTTCACTGACGCTGGGGTCGCGTGTTGATGCGGAAGCAGGCGTTATGTAATACGCCGTTGTACATACCTTCACTGACGCTGGGTTGCGTGTTGATGCGGAAGCAGGCTTTATAGAACACGCCGTTGTACATACCTTCACCGACGCTGGGTTGCATGTGGATGCGGAAGCAAGTTATAGAACATGACGTTGCACATACCTTCACTGACGCTGGGTCGCGTGTTGATGCGGAAGCAGGCGTTATGGAACACGCCGTTGAACATACCTTCACTGACGCTGGGTCGCGCATTAATGTGGAAGAAGGCATTATGGAACATGACGTTGTACATACCTTCACTGACGCTGGGTCGTGTATTGATGCGGAAGCAGGCTTTATAGAACACGCCGTTGTACATACCTTCACCGACGCTGGGTTGCATGTGGATGCGGAAGCAAGTTATAGAACATGACGTTGCACATACCTTCACTGACGCTGGGTCGCGTGTTGATGCGGAAGCAGGCGTTATGGAACACGCCGTTGAACATACCTTCACTGACGCTGGGTCGCGCATTAATGTGGAAGAAGGCATTATGGAACATGACGTTGTACATACCTTCACTGACGCTGGGTCGTGTATTGATGCGGAAGCAGGCGTTATGGAACACGCCGTTGTACATCTCCAGACCTATGATTGCGAACATGATGATGGCGAAGAACACGAGTAGACACACTTGCAGCAGAGGCACCATAGCCCGTAGAATGGACTTGAGCACCACTTGCAGGCCTGTTGCCATGGAAACCAGTCACTTTACTTATAACTTATATTTAAGATGAACTTTTAAAAATATTTTCTTATAAATATTTATGTCTTTAATGTCGTATTACTCTGTGTTATATTTAAGCAAGTCTCGTTATTTTTATCTGATAACTATTTGTTTACGAATTCTGATATCCAACGAGACCAAGTTTGGATATATTTACATGATAAAAAGACGATTATATTTAAACCTTTTTAAGCAAAATTTTAACATGCAGATATTCTGTTGTAATAAAGTCACCGTCACTTCTATTACATAATCTATTGATTATGTCTTCGATAGTTATACTGATGTTTAAAATATAAACAAAATAAAAGCCAGACGAATAAACGTAACTAAGAAAAGTCACAGTATGATTCACACCTAACCTAAAAAGGTAGGGTGCTTGCATACGTACTCGGAATACCGGAAACCAGCTTAAGTGGCCTAAGGACCCTCACAGCTCGCAGAGTGCGGAGGTCCAGAGACCCGGATGAAGCGGAAGCGGAAATAGTGATGAACCTGCGGACCAAGCGTGGATCAAAAATTGAAATAAGTATCCGTCACATTTACATGGGTCATATGAAGCAGAAATCTCACATTCAGATGTACATGGATGCATGCAAAAAAATTGTAAAAAATAGGGCCGGTTTTGAATTGCATGTTGGGCTGCAATGTTCAGCTTTTAAGGTATTGAATACAAGTTAAACAATGTTTGTATTTTTGTTTTGTTTGTGTGCGGGGGGGGGGGGGGGGCGTGGGGTAGAGACCCCGGAAAAATCCCACTACGAAGGTCTCAATCTCGAAATACTTACGTTAAGCTTAACAACTGATAAATGCAATCATTAATTACAGAAGTTGTAACAGCATTTAAATAACATGGGCTACAGTAAAAAGTAAACACTTCATGAACGTTCGAGTTTAAAACTTGCGTTGTTTTGAGGGTAGAACATGATTTCCACACCTTGGAGGTCTTATAATTTTGTAGTCAGCGCGTTTCCGCGAAAGTCTTACATTAATTACTAGCCACAGGTTCTGATTATACTGTATCCTCGTTTTGCCCAATTTCCATTCAACAAATAAGCTATCAACAAGACCTTTTCAACTGCCATGAGGCCATAAATCTGGTAATCGACCACTCGCCAGCTGTCAATCAAAATAACGGATTAACCAAACAGATGCCGTTTATTATGGAATCCGGATAGTGCCATATATAGTCGCGTTCATAAATGGCCACGGTCGCGCTCGTAAAGTGCGACGGTCGTGTTCAAAGGGCGAGATATTGCATACAAAAGGGCGACTGTCGCATTCTAATAATATCGCCTGTCGACTCTCGCGTTTTCAAAAAATTAGAATGCGACAGTCGCCCTTTTATATGCGATATCTCGCCCTTTGAACACGACCGTCGCACTTTACGAACGCGACCGTCGCCCTTTATGAACGCGACCGTCGCCCTTTATGAACGCGACCGTCGCCCTTTTATATGCGATATATCGCCCTTTTAGAACGCGACAGGCGATATTATAAATGGCACTATCCGGATACCGTAGTTTATCGCCGCCACATGTTCCGACAAAATAATTTCTGAGTTAACGGCGTAAGCATTTTACGTAAACAAAGCTAGCAAAGCACGACGAGCGATGTTTTGGCGAGCGGTAAATTGCTCATGGACTTCGTACTTATTTTTGATTTTGTCCTAGATTTGACAGTCTTTCGTGTGCAAAATTTAAATTTTTATTTACATAAGCATATATTCTTAATTATAGATCTCGAAAGGTTATATTGTAACTGAGTACCCACACGGCATTAATGTACCGTTTAAGAAAACTTTATGGAAACAAATTAAACAAGGCTATTATCAAGCAATATGGTCCCCTACCGGCTCCAAAATTTGTCAGAAATTCCACCATTTTCATATTTTTTTTGGTTGCCATAGCAATCACAATTTTTGACGTAGGAACAAAATGAAATGACGTGCATAATGTCCATATTGCAGTCTATCCATGTTGCAAGTTTCATGAAAAAATCCAGAAAACCACCATTTTCAGCAGTATTGCTAGCCTATCTGTTGCCATAGCAACCAGAATTTTTGACCTAGGAACAAAATGAAATGACGTGCATAATGTCCATATTGCCATCTATCCATGTTCGACAGACAGACTCACAGACTCACAGAGAGACAGACAGACAGACAGACGGACAGACACACAGAGCGCAAACCATAAGTCCCCTCCGGTGAAACCGGCAGGGGACAACTAGAACAAAAATGTTGTTACATTTTATGTGTTTTGCAGTTACGACATTTTTATATTATAATTTTTTTTTTAATCCAAAAAAAAAACGGTTTAAGGAAAACGGAAAAAGACACGTATTAAGTACGTAATGTTTGATTCGTTGAGTTTTATACGCAAAGCTTTGCAAACAGTGACACCATGCAGTTCATAGCAAATCACCAAATTCACCCTGGTATGAACAGCGGGTTACTTACTCTCAATGCCGGAGACTAATTTTAAAGGTCTCAAGACCCGTAGAGAACCCAAGGCACGCTGACTCATGGACGAGGGAAAAATAAATTCCAAGCAGCTGTGTTGGGGACATTTGAATTTGAGTATGAATTGCAAAATAGAAACATCGTTATGATCGACAAGAACATTACAATTTTTTACTGGAGGCGACATTACACCTTACACAGTAGAGAGTGTAGCCACTCATCAACGGTTACACTGACGTATTATCATTTTAAGAAAAATAGTCAATCTTAAAAATTGCACAACTTTAAGAAAATTATTTTTTGTAAACGATCAATATTAGTATCAGTGTAATTATTTTAAACAGCATGTGTTCGCATTAAATATTGTTTTGCATAAATGATATAGCAAACATTTGCTTGAAATATCCAAACTGTTAAATGAATTAACCCATTTATGCCTAGCGTCTAGAAAAAAGGCCTTGACAAACAGCGCAGACCCAGATGAAACGCCGCATGATGCGGCGTCTCATCAGAGTCTTCGCTGTTTGCTTAAAGGAATTTCTGTAAGAAATATTCTAAATATAGAAATAAATATACTAGACATCCCTAATTTAAGAAATAAATTAATCCAATTTAGAAGGATGGGAGAGTCCACTAGGCCTAAATGGGTTAACCTCAAAGAGCAATACATACCCTGTAACTACGACTACGAAATCCATGATGTTCCACACGTTTCGTAGATATGAGCCCTTATGTAAAATGAACCCTAATGCTACGATTTTAAGCAATGCTTCTATACAAAAAATTCCTAAAAAGTAGATTTCTGTCTTCTCCTGAAAATACAAAACAAAAACAACCGCCGTGAGCACCTGATGTGAAGTTGTTATGCCGTATACCCAAATACTTTAACGTCGCATTAAAATGGTCGTTTGAACTTCAAAAATCTATACGCTTTAATAACACAGACACACTAAATAGGAATGTCTTAGATTAATAAGCCTCCGTCTATGAAAACTGTGCGTAAAGTTTCGTCCGAGGTTAGCATGTGCAGTTAGTTATCAGGGATTACACTTATCTGTATAATGGTATTTTTGTTTCAAGGAAGTCCTTTCGTGGCAAAAATCCAGTTTAACCAACAAGAGTCTGAGATCTTATCTTATCTGGTAAAAGTTTGTTTTACCAATTATGTACCCATAGTTAACTTTACGTTAAGTTTTTTTTTTCACTGCAGTACAACACGTCAGTCTTTCAACGGCTGAAAATAAGTCCCTTTCTGTTGGATGTTTTACATTTGTTTCCCTTTTTCAGTTTAGTATTACCAACGTAACGAACCGTACCAATCTTTTGACTGCCCCTGTAGTAGATGGTTTACAACTTGTACTTATTTGATTTATATATTATATTAGAGCACAAAAGGACAACGTTTAAGACTTTCTACGGTCGGTCAATTTTACGCCAATCCCCTTCTGGTCAGTGATCTACCAATTATGCAATTATTCCAGTTAATATAACGGAAGTAGCACACAATGACTACGTACCAGACTTTTTACGGTCGGCCAATTTTTCGCCAATCCCCTTTTGGCCAGTGATTTACCAATTATGCAATAATTTATGTTAATATGAGTCGTGTTCTGAGAAAACTGGGCATAATGCATGTGCGCAAAGTGTCGCCCCAGATTAGCCTGTGCAGTCCACACAGGCTAATCAGGGACGACACTTTTCGCTTAAATTGGATTTTTTGCTAAGAATAGACTTCACTTAAACGAAAAATGTCATAAAAGCTGCAAGTGTCGTGCTTGATTAGCCTATGCGAACTGCACAGCCTAATCTGGGACGACACTTAACGCACATACATTATGCCCAGCTTTCTCAGAACAAGGCTCATATAATGGAAGTAGTACAAAATGACTACGTACCAGACTTTCTACGGTCGGCGTTCTGTCCCCCTCTGGTAGATGGACCTCCATGCCCAGGACCACGCAGTTTGCGATGATTGTAAGTAGCACCATATACTCGAACGGCGTGAGTGCCAGTTAAGGATTGTATTTTATGGTACAATGAGGTAAGAAAGAACATAGATAGATAGATATATGCTTAATTCGGAAAAAAGGCAATATACCCTTCATTCCACAAATAACACAATACAAAAAAATATATAACCGGTCAATGGTGAGGCATGTTTCATCTGGTAAATTTAAGATACCGCAATATTTTGTTTTGATAATAAAACATGTTTGGAAGCAATGGGCGGAAAAATCTAACCTTTATCTGTCTTATACCCGAGATTGGGTTCTTTCGGAGAAAACCGTAAATTATAGCTTAATGTCATGGAATTCTGTATTAAAAGTGTGAATTTAGGAATTGAGGAATACATACTGTTATAGACTGTTAAGACCTTAATTTGTTAATAATTTTAGACGTTTATACATGTATACGTTTCGCAATTGTTATAAAGTACTGAGGTACGTTTGTAAATATTCACCTTTAACAATGCACAATACATAAACACATTTGTATTTAAGTATGCACTCAGACATGTATTGTGTTGGGTTTGTGGTTGATCAGTCTGATTCATTGGAAAGCAATTTCATAAATAACGATGCAACCTTCGAATGGAAATCAGTTGTATGCAAATTCGTATTGTGGCGCTGTGGAAATTAATTCAACATTCAAGTATTGATCTAGTTTTGTACAGAATAAAAGTTATAATAATGTCATAACAAATAAAGCCCTTTCTTAACTGAGACACACGTGAGCGCTATAAAAATGATCATTTCCTGCCGCCACGTGACTCAGTACACGAAACGCACAGTCACATTTCTTCCCTACCGACCGTAGAAGTATAAATTTAGCAGAATCATTCATCCTAACACGATTGGTCTCCCTTACTTACTTCATCTTTAAATGTATGGTAATTTTGGTCATACGGAACTTTGAAATGTAAGCGCTACATAATTATTGATTGCAAAGTACATAATAAAAGCGTTATTCTACTTATTTTATTTTAAATACTTTCACAAATAAGGTGACTTTATGTCAATAAGTTTTGTTTCCTTTGCATATTTATTTTGTATTGTTTCTGTTTTATGTATCTGCATCATTATATACATATTTTAGGATTTGTTCATTCCAATATGTTTCCCAGTCCGTAAACATGTCGTTTTAACGACCGCATGGGGCATACGTTGCAAATGCATACCATTCTAGTAAACCGGGAAGTCAATAATTATTATTTCCATAGTTGCCAAACAATGTCTCGTGACGCGAGCATAAGACCATTCTGGCAAACATAAATGCCAGGCAATTTAACGAGGAACAATATGTGTCTTGCGAATCAGCACGGGGATGGTCAAGTCAATACAAACCAGAGACAGAGTAACATTATCACTGAAGATATGTGTCGCGTTTTGAGAAAACTGGGCATTATGCATGTGCGTAAAGTGTCATCCCATATTAGCCTGTGCAGTCCGCACAGGCTAATCAGGGACGACACTTTCCGTATAAACTAGATTTTTGCTAAGAAGAGACTTTTTTTAAACAGAAAATATCATAAAAGCAGAAAGTGTCGTCGCTGATTAGCCTGTGCGAAATGCACATGCTAATCTGGGACGACTCTTTACGCACATGCATTAAGCCCAGTTTTCTCAGAACGCGGCTCATATGATTAATGCAATGATGTCGTGGTTACATGAATTGACTAGCAACGCATTATTTTGAATATCACGAATATCTGATGATGCCAATCCCAAAGGACCAATTTATGCCTAGTGGACTCTCCCATCCTTCTAAATCGGATCAATTTATTTCCGAAATTAGGGATGTCTGGTATATTTATTTCTATATTAAGAATATTTCTTACAGAAATTCCTTTAAGCAAACAGCGCAGACCCTGATAAGACACCGCATCGTGCGGCGTCTCATCTGGGTCTACGCTGTTTGTCAAGGCATTTTTTCCAGACGCTAGTCATAAATGGGTTAATGCAGTGATGTAGTGGTTCCATGAATTGACTAGCAGCACATCATTTTGAATATCTCGAATATCTGATGATGCCAATCCCAAAGGACTATGCCGTCGTGTTTGAAGAGAGAAAAGTGCAGACATATAGGATCTGGCACGAGTTGTCATATCATACCATATTTTATATAACGAGTTCAGGAAAGCGAGCCTTTGGCGAGCTTACTAACGAATTTGCTGGACGAGTTTAATAAAATATATTATGATATGACAACGAGTGTCAGATCTTTTTTTATCACATTCTTTTAAATGAGCAAATTAAATAAATATTTACGCAAACATAATGATAAATGCCGCATGTTGTTTAAATGTTGTTTACAATGTGACGTCATTTGACGTTGCAACGTCATTTCAGCAAAATAACAAAATGCGATTGGCCAATAAACGAAAACTAACCCAATGAAAACGCTTAAAAAGTATATTAAACATGTGTAAGATATAGAGGAAATTTGTTGGACTCGGTGGAATATCGATTTTATTTCACGAGTGATCATAGAAAACAATATTTTCACGAGTGGCGCAGCCACGAGGGAAAATATATATTTTCTATGATCTCGAGTAAAATAAAATCGATATTCCATCGAATCCAACAAATTTTCTTTTTATTTTATGCTTTTTTTCGCCGTTTATTTACATTGTAAATGAGTTAAACTGGATACTCTCGCTGGATTTATGACGTCATTTCGTTGAAACAATGACGTCATTTCACAGTAAAACAATGACTAATATCGATATTTTTCACTGCTGTTTTTCACTGTTTTAAACAGTGGAATACCAGTTTTATTTCACTGATATTTCTCTATAAACCACCGGAAAGCATAAAATAAAAAAATCTATGTAATGGTTATATTACATGGGAAACAGGGTATGACATGTGATAAAAGTTTGATTTTTTACTCGTATGTTAAAATGTGTGGTCACATACTACAGTTTTATTACATTTTGATTAAAGTCAGCAGACAGTGATTCATCTCGAATTATATAAATTGTAATAAATTTACGTCTAAATGGTGTGGTTTGTAAGAGAAAATCAAACCACAAGGGCGCATTAGTAACATGGTCTTGACATTGTTGATTCACCGAAGTTACGTTATACCGCATTAATTTGGACTTTAAGAGAATACGGCTATCGTACTCAAATATCAAATAACTTGTATGGTTAGTTGAATAAAAAGGCATGTATATATACTTGTTAAAATAAAGAACTGGCAAAGTCATCCTTCAACAATACTACGGAGCAGTTTATTTGTAAATGCAAAATTCCGAAACATGTATATTATTCCTATTTAAAAAATACATAAAGTAGAGCTAGAGGGAATTAAGTTGGTTGCCCAGATTTATTGAAACGAGTTTTAAAAAGCAGTTTGAAATGAGAATTAAGTGTTAATAGGTTATACAACAAAGATAAATGTATTTGTTAAGCACAAAGGCGCGGACCTTTCGCTGATCTGCGTGGTTCAGATTTGTGATCCTTAATAACAAAACACGTGTTTAACACAAGCCTCGTGTTTATTTCATCATAACATAAACAACCAAAAAATGCAGTTTTTTCTTTTGCATATCCCCAAGCATAATAATTTGACCCTGCTTTACTACTTGTGAAAAATACGTGCGAGTGTGATGCTGGTCTCGACATTAAATACAAACTATCCCAAAGAAACTCAATTTGGAAAGATAGAGCAAGAGAAAGGACACGACAACTTTTACATTTCATACAGATTTTGTTAGTTTGGATAAGTATATATATATATGAGCAATTGCTGTCGATATTGCAATAGAACACGATGGGATTTTTAAAAATAGTTTCCCCTTTCTTAAACAATGGTTTTAAGTGTAGTTTAAGTGTCAACATACAATATGCAAAGGGAAGTAGTATGTATTCAACTTGAAAACTCTGTGCTTGTATTTTTTGTTTACTGACTATCTCTTATGTTAGAAAACGCGAGTAGCAGACGGAATATCAACTACAGCGGTTGCTACAAAAGCGGATAACACATTTATTACATGTCAATTTACACCATGGGCATCAATTATATTTGCATAAACATAAATTACATGTGTGTGAAAAAAAGGTTAACAAAACGTAATTTGTCAATTATCTAAATGCGTTTATTTTGAATCACCGCCGGTGTCCATCTGACACTATTTCTGCAAAGTTCATGTTTTAAAGTAATTGTTCTCTATCGGACTCGAACATGTAGGGGAGGCGGAAAACTAGAACGGGCGAGGCATGGTCAGGGGTGATAACCCCCAAACCCCCAAAAAGGTTAGGGTAAGGGTTAGGGGTCGGGTAAGGGTTGGGTTTAGGCCAACCCAAACCCTAACCCGACCCCTAACACTAACCCTAACCCTAACCCTCTAACCCACCCCCCCCCCTTGCGAAATACCATACCATGCCTCGCCCGTTGTCGTTTTCCGCCTCCCGAACATGTAGAGCTCATCTAAGTAAACTCGCTAATAGAATTTAAGAACAAAGTAAATAATCAATAATCTAAACTACACTCTCTTAAAACTTTAGGCTGACAAACACTATTCTCAAATCGATCCACATGATTATATTATGTGTCTGTGATCACTTATAATTGGAACTTCAATATCAGAGATATTATTTGTCTGCGATCACGTATAATTTGAACTTCAGTATCAGAGACTTGATCACTAAACGTCATCAAGCTAATGTTGAAGTGTAAATGTAGATGCCTATGGGACAAGCACAAGTTTAAAGTTATTTTTCCCATGCCTTGGTGAATTATAAATGATTTGCTGTATTGATCTTGACTTCCGAATGCCATTGGAGAAAAGGGCGTTTCATAACCGATCGTAAGACAATTTTTATTTACGTGAGAATTTTGTAATCGTAGACGAACTAGCTCGCTATGCTCGTCAAATATATACGACGCTTGAGATGCCAATGTATTTAATACCCCCGTCACACCGGATTGGCGTACTTACCGCGTCTTTACGGCGACACAGGTCGCAGTGAGGACGCCATAGACGCCGGAGGGACGCAGTAAGGACGCAGTGCGGACGCCGAAAATTGCTCAGGACGCGAGCCCACGGCGACTACTTTGAACATGTTCAAAGTAGTCGCCGAAGTCCGGCGTTTTACGGCGTTCTGTTAAGGACGTCGTAGGGACGCCGTAGAGACGCAGTAGTCGTAGTAGGGACGTGGTAGGGTCGCTGAAAGGTCGCCATGGACGTCGTGTTGTCGCCGCTCAAACACACAGAAAATGATAATTGACTGCAAAGCGACCGTACGGCGACCTTATTGCGACATTAGTTCGTCATTTATACGTTTATTGCGTCCTCAGAACGACTATGGTCGCAATAAGAACGCAGTAAGAACGCCAAGGACGCCGCTCAGACGCCGTATGGTCGGCTTTGGTCGCCGTAATGACGCAGTACGAACGCGGTAAGGTCGCCAGGGACGTATTAAGGACGCCGTGAGAACGCGCAGAACGCCATTAACCAGGACGCTGGTGTGACGGAAATGCGAAAAACCGCATTTTTACCGAAAAAGTCATTGGCGTCCTTACTACGACTATCAGAAATTTCCAGAAACACAGTTTTAGGTCGCCGTAAGGACGCCAGTCCGGTTGTGACGGGGCTATAATAAAGTACTGTAAATTTATTGTTATAAGATATGGGCTTTAGCAATTTGTGTACAGCTAAATATCCAACTACGATTAAGAGGTTAACTCTTTATCGTGAGACACATATCGCCCAACGAAAAGGGTGCATCGGTGCAAAAAAGTACCATGTGGTATTGAAATTAGAAGGCACCTGGTACCTGGTTTGCACGAATAGGGCGATATAATATATAACAACGCCAACTTTGTTCTACAAATGCATTCGTTGTTTAACCCATTTATGCCTAGTGGACTCTTCCATCCTTCTAAATTGGATCAATTTATTTCCAAAATTAGGAATGTCTATTATATTTATTTCTATTTTTAGAATATTTCTTACAGAAATTCCTTTAAGCAAACAGCACAGACCCTGATGAGACGCCGCATCATGCGGCGTCTCATCTGGGTCTACGCTGTTTGCCAATGCCTTTTTTCTAGACGCTAGGCATAAATGGGTTAATTATTTCATTTTGAGAGTGTTGTCCTAAGATGACGAATATGCGTGATTCATAAGTATGTACACTGCCCATGGATATATGATAATCATATCTGATTCATACGGTCTAACGCATTTGCCAAATGCCAGTAAACAAATGTAAACAAGTCCTAATGTTGTCGATAGTATCGTTTGGCCTTTTCATTGGTAAATACTTAGTCATCCATAATTGTCCTAGACGATTATATAATTCTACACATCAGAATGCGTAGATGCATTTCCAAATGGCTATCAATATTAGACAGTGATTCCATATACACATCCATCTAGGGCTTCCCACATGATTGATATATGTCGTGTTCTGAGAAAACTGGGCTTAATGCATGTGCGTAAAGTGTCGTCCCAGATTAGCCTGTGCAGTCCGAACAGGCCAATCAGGGACGACACTTTCCGCCTAAATGGTATTTTTCGTTTAAAGGAAGTCCCTTCTTACCGAAAATCTTGTTAAGGTCGAAATTGTCGTCCATGATTAGCCTGTGCGGACTGCACAGGATAATCTGGGACGACACTTTACGCACATGCATTATGCCCAGTTTTCTCAGAACGCGACTCATATATGTGATACTATAGGAATGATGAAACACCAGAGATACTATATGGACATTGATTCCTGTAACCATCCACTTGTCTGTTATCTAAGGCAAGTGACCAGTTGCAAAACAGTACAGACCAATACATGCAAGGCAGCATTAACCCTTTGCATGCTGGGAAATTTTTCGTCTGCTAAAATGTCGTCTGCTGAATTTGTAAAATTAGCATTTTTTTTCGATTTTTTTTTAAAGAATACTATCAGAATAGCAAACGGTTTACATCCTGATGAGACGTCACGTTCTGTGGCGTTTCATCTGGATCCAAACTGTTTACAAAGGCCTTTAAAATTCGGTTCCAGCGCTGAAAGGGTTCAACTTGGTCCTGGCCCTGGAACGGCCAATATATTTATAAAGCATACACGCGCAAATAAACAGCTTCGGCATTAGTACAAGACGATGTTACAGTTCCGTAACTTATTATTCACTGTTTACTAGAATAATTAAAAAGCGGCATGGGAAATGAAATTTAAGTACCAGCTAATTCCCATAATGCTTAAATTGACAAGACGTTTTTTAGAATGAAATATTTTATAATCTTGATCACATTCGTGTACCTTAAGAAGACCCCATAATTATTTGCGCAAAAAAGGCACGTTGCATGGCTAGGGTGCATACATGTATATGTTAAATTAAAACATTGACGACACTATTTCAATATAAGTCTAACACTTCATCACCTTCATACAGAAATGAAAGACAAGCTCGTTTTGATTTTAATATGTATGAGTTTCAACATTTATTAGAAGCGACTTACATTAAATCTGTCAATAACTATAAGTACTCGTTTGAACCCATGCTGCGCACACACGACAAAAGAGCCGTTCATTTCTATTGCGCTAAGCATGGTGGAACAATATAACAATATCTATTTTTTATTCAAGACTTATTGATTGCACAGTAGGTACTCAGGCGCGCCCGTCAAGAGACTGTACATTGGCGTGCCAGGAAATTAGCTGGGCTACCATCAGATCGACAGGTCTGGGAACAACTTAAAAATGCTTTCCAACTGAAACCATTGATTGTGAGTGGGCCGAGTAACTGAAACTTGTACTTGTCAACACTTTTGTGTTTAACACGCTTTCGTTGGCGCCACAAAACACAGTGTTGGCAAAAAATGCTGTTAGAAAGGCATACTTTATAACATAAATTATAACATATAACGCGTCCCATCATAATCACATTTTACCAGTTCGCGAATAAGGATTTTGAGCAACTGTCGTACAATCTGATGCAGTTGGATTTAATAAGCCTTAATTTCCCAAAATACTTATATCAGTATTCATATATATTGGGTGCCACGAACCTCACAAAGTTATTCTCATATCATGAAAACGAAAGCAAACGAACACTTTTAAGTTGATCATTTCATGATCGAAGTGCTAAGTATAAGATTTTATAAGCAATCTGATAGTTGATTTGTTCTTAACACTTATCTCAGCATCAGTAAAAATGTTTATTTGAGTCGTGTTCTAAGAAAACTGGGCATAATGCATGTGCGTAAAGTGTCGTCCCAGATTAGCCTGTGCAGTCCGCAGAGGCTAATCAGGGACGACACTTTCCGCTTTTATGACATTTTTCGTTTAAATGAAGTATTATCTTAGCACAAATCCAATTTAGGCGGAAAGTGTCGTCCCTGATTAGCCTGTGCGGACTGCTCACGCTAATCTGGGTAGACACTTAACGCTCATGCATTAAGCGCAGAACACGACTCGTTTATGGCATTTTACACAATGTCTTCGTACGTCGTACTTTAAAATCCGAGATATGGACATCAATACATTAGTAGGATGTAAGAATTTGATCATTTTAATCACTCAAAATTGTTTAATACTTGATTTTCATTTTTGTCATTTTCAGCACAGACAGGATATCAAATTTGGGAATAACACAGTACCTCATTGTAACGATAAACCGTAAAACTAAACACCCACTCAAGAGAAAAACTGGCATTAAAATCAGGAGATTTAATTAACAAATAATGTTTCACATGCTTTGGTCAACAATACGTTTCAATTACAGTATTATTGTGGGCATGGGCCATGTTTTCTTTATGTTTTATCTCATCCTAATGTAAGCATAATTAAAATAACAACCTCTCTTTAGATATGCTACCGAAACCAACACATTTTCTTTTTATTTTATGCTTATTTTTGTAGTTTTGTTAATTTTCCGAATTTGCCTCATTAAGTTATCCCGTGGGGTGCCTCAATTTTTAGAACGCACAAAGAACTTACTACACAAGAAAATAGTTCACATCTGTAAAAAGTGTATTACTATTAAAATCAATGTTTTATTCAACATATATCTTTTTCATACTTTATACATTCAATATTATTACAAACAATAGTTTAATTTAAATTATAATGAAATTAATAGTGTTGCATATACTGGCGTAGTAATTTGTGTATTCAACTGATCTCAAGAGAATAGTGACGCCATTGTCTTTTCCCTTATGATATAATACGATCAGTTGCGTAAGTCATTTCTTTTGATTAGGTTGAAGACCGAAAATGAACACAACAATGCTGGAATGTACATGTTGAGCATAAATTGAACAATTCACCAAGGCTTTATGTTAAGGTTTTCAAAGCCTCGCTAAATAAACGCTCACATAAAAATGTCTATTTCTACTGTAATCGAGACATATTTACCGAAAGCAATGTGAGCTTACTTTTTTTAAACCACATTTAGAATTTAAACTGTAATCTAAATGAAAACATCTATTGAAATATCGTCGTTAGTTTGCTGTAATGTGCACATACTAGATGCTTTGTGAATAAATCTAAACCCATTGTGTGCGTTTGGAGATGCTAAAGAGGGTTGAACCCCAATCATTTGTTCTGCATCTACTTTGATATTTGTCTAAATGTTGGACAATTGATAACATGTCATGTATAAACGATATCTAATTGATGATAAGAGTTATCTTCTATCGATCATCTTGAATTTAATTCCGTTAATGAATTTGTTTTCAACGTTGCAACATTCTGTAGAAAACATATTTAAAAAGGCATTAACGTTGTATTATCTTGTTTGTAATGTGTTTTGTCTCCTACATACTGGCTGCGACACGTTCCAAATTATTATTAGAAAAATGAAGGTTTGCTGGGTGCGCATTGACGTCATTTTGGGAAATTGTTTCCATTTTTGGCCTGATTTGTTGTAAACTGGGACAGTCCTGACTTGATTTGATCGTCGTCACCTTTGAGGAATAAATCTCAATATACATTTCTGAATATGACCTACTGTATGGCTTTTGATCAAGGTTACCCCCTATGGGATGTTCTTAAATTACAACCATAACTGAGAACGATACCCTTCTCACAGCCTTGAATATGACCTATTGTTTGGCTTTTGATCAAAGGTGACAGCCGTTTATTACCAACTATGGGATGTTCACAATTTCAACCATAACTGAAAACGAAACCGTTCTCACAGCCTTGTGGTGTTCGCTATGACAAACCATGACTAACAACGATTGTCCTCTCAAAGGCGCGTTTGCACGCTTTGCTTGCTTTAAGCAAAAGATCGGTCCAATATAAATGAAAAAAAGCAGTTAAGTAAAAATCATTAAGTTTACTAAAACGGAACTAAAATTAATCAATATATGATATATACGTATGTGTCATACATTGATGATCATACTGCATGTCGTTAAGCCATTCAATGAAATGAACTGATGTTGCGTACAGTCAGTGCAGAATTAATGATTTTGTCAACTTTTATCTCGTAGTGTATTGCACTGTAAGGTTGAGTCCTTGGACATGGCTGGATTACATTCAGATGGTCATTGAATGAATGTGGAAACCTTCAAGAACTCTTCAGTTATACCATTCCTCTTCAATAGCACACATACTCGATTTTGTAAAAGGATGGATGAAGTCTTATAAGATCCTAGTACAGTAAAATGATGTGCCTTATGTTTTTTAATCTTCGTAGATTCATTTGATTGAGATCGTTTCAGCTTCAGCCGCGAGTTTGGTTTCTGATCGATTTTGGGGTAAGTGTGAAGTTCGACGGGCCACCCAACTGATTTAAATACCTAATGCGTTGCATTGATTCTTTCAAGTTGGTGTCATTAGTGTAAATCAGTGTATGTTTAATCTGTCTGTCTATCACAACTGTCTGTCTTTAATAGTTGGTGTTCTGATGTGAAGTAGTGGGTAAGAACAAAGATTCTCCTGATAGAGTTTCTGGACTTAAACCTGTTGCATGCTGGGAAATTTGTCGTCTGCTAAAATGTCGTCTGCTGAATTTCTAAGATTAGCATTTTCTTCGATTTTTTTCCAAAGAATACTATCAGAATAGCAAACAGTTTGGATCCTGATGACACGCCACGTTCTGTGGCGTCTCATCTGGATACAAACTGTTTGCAAAGGCCTTCAGAATTCGGTTCCAGCACTGAAAGAGTTCAGTGAGTTAAGGTTTGCTATATCCTATTTGTATTAAAGTGAATGTTTGCGTTAATCGTGGATAAAAGTTGACAAATATAGAGTTCATTACAATTTTCAGTCGGCTATGACGATCATACCTGAAATAGACTTTCGAATAAAGGTGACGAGTTATGCTTACACGTTAGTTGCATCTGTGGTTCTACAAGGAATTTTTAAGTTTCACAAATAGTGCAGTCATCTCGAAGTTAGTGTACATTGCTTTTCACTCTTTTACCGACTGAAACAATATTCAAGGGTGTACATAAACTATACTTTATGTAAAACTACCACACACAAAATTTGTAACATTTTATCAAAGCAAATACAACATCGCAAGATCACAACATTTCTGCCATCTAAACCAAGACCAGTAAGTGTATTGATTCTTCCACATTTAGTTGCAATTAATGGACGCCGTGTATCCAATTTTGTCTGGGAAATTTGACCAGGCGGTAATTACTCATGTAGTACATGGTCTCCACAATAAGGATTTTACAATTCTCGCAGAGCATTGATTTGTTTCTGGTCCACAATAGAACCGGCCTTAAGTGAATATTGATCGTAACGCCACGTCCATTGACCTTCTCTATTGACATATCGGTAAATGTTGATGTTAGAATCCCAAACAATTTGAACTGGAAATCTTGTACTTTTTGTAAAAAGGGTTTACATATATTTCTACTCCTCGACTATGCCACGTCCATTGACCATTACTATTAACATATCTGTAAATGTTGGCGTTAGAATCCCAAACAATTTGAATTGGAAATCTTGTAATTTTATGAACAGAGTTTAAATATATTTCTACTCCTCGACTACGCCACGTCCATTGATCATCTCTATTGACATATCTGTAAATGTTGGTGCAAGAATTCGAAACAATTTGAATTGGAAATCTTGTAATTTTCTAAAAAGGGTTTAAATATATTTCTACTTCTCGACTACGCCACGTCCATTGACAATCTCTATTGACATGTCTGTAAATGTTGGTGTTAGAATTCCAAACAATTTGAAATTAAAATCTTCTTATTTTATAAAGAGAGTTTAAATATATTTCTACTCCTCGACTACACAATTGCATTATGTATTGCGAATGATGAAATATCATTTGAAAAACAGATGCATACAGCAAAATGTCAAATGTCGAGAAATTGCCCCCTTAAACAAAACTTGTCATAAACTTTAAATAACCCATCCAGCCCAGGCAGCTGATATAACGAATGAGCCCCTGGACATGCTTTAACAACGTACCCAATTTGTAATATTGAAGATGATTCGATCGAAGTTTTATGGCCCCAAAACGTGTTATTTTCTGCATAACCGTATTGTTTATCGTTTATTAACTGTGCCTTAATTTCCCAAGGGGAGATGAGTGTTGGGTCATACTGAATATATGACTTGCATACGTGAATTATTTGAATTTGCGATGTACGAGGCTAGCTATCGATTGGCAACAAGGAAACCTACGCATTTAAAGAATTGTTTTTACGATGTAGATGGTAGCCACACTGTTTAAGCCATATTGAACTTGATTTGCATTCATAGTGTTTTGTACTTGTATTGTTTGTTATCAACTAATATAACATTACCTCGTATAAATATAGTATGAGTTTGTTTCGTCGTTGTTTGTTTTTATTTGATTAGCATGCTGAATATGCTACTTGATATAGTCACATGATATTCTTTATCAGTCTTTGCGTGACAAGTAAACGGGAAGAATTATCAGTATTTTCAAATTAAGAATAAGGAAACATATACATGCTTTTGTAGTTTGTCTTTGAATCGGAAATACAAGAAATATTAACTGTTAGTGACACAATTTTATTTAAAACCGACCACTTCTTCATAATTCCGATTTGGTTTCGTTTGATACAAGAGTATTTTTATTCATAAATGAAATATTTTTGACACCAGATGCATTAAAGGGATCTTCTCACGTTTTGGTAAATTGACAAAATTAAAAACAAAATGTTTGAGATTCACAAATTTTCGTTGTTGTTATGATATTTGTGAGGAAACAGTAATACTGTACATTAACCATGCTCTAAAATAGCCATTATAAGCGTTGGACTTTTACTCCAGGGATCAGTGATGCGAGCCCAGTTGGGGGTTACTTTTTTCTTTCTTTATTTTTGTTATTGGAGCTTTTTTGATCCAATGTTAACATTTATCAATATAAAGCATTTAATGACAAACATCATATTATACATGCAAAATTCTTTGAAAAGGTCCCTTTTACACGAAAATACAATATAACGGGGAGTACTCGTTTCCTGAGAATATACAAAGTGTTTCTCATATTAATTCGGACCAGACTGTGAAAAAGTAACGCCGAGTCAAAAGCTTTAAAGGAATGTTCATTGGGATACAATGATTATCTTTTTAAATTAAATAATTTGCAACCACGCGGCTAATTGTTTATCAAATAATCCATGGGAAACCAAACATATATACATCATCGGACCTAATCATTTTACGATTTATTTACTAAGTACACCACGTCTAGCGCGATCTCTGCCTTCTACCACGCATCACCTTGATGCAGCCCAGCGTGACAAAGACTTTCGTCACCGCGATAACCGTGGAGCGCGGTGATGTCGCCGTGGCGAATCGCGGTGATAGGCACGATCAAATATGTTGATAAGACTTCGCGTGCGGGCGTTATCGGGCAATAAATCTCACGGTGGACCACCGCGATCACGGTGGACCAACGCAGTCTCGGTAATTTGCGATGAAATGCAGGTACATTGAATAAACATGTACATTTTGATTATTTGTTTCATTTTTATGTAATACTTTATATTTAAATCGTCATTTGCTCCTCTCTTTTAATATTATTTTTACACTCTTTACATAACCATTTGAAAAGACTTAGATCGAGGGTGATTATAAGTTGCGTTTCATGCTTTATGTTTTGTTTCAATTGGTTTTCATGAAATTTCACATGTTTTAATTACAGGTTTGTGTTTGTTAGCATTTCGAAAATGTTTGCTCGTTCGTGTACATATACAGCTCGCCATCAATTTCATAAAAACACGTTACATGTTTTTTTATATCAGACGATTTTAGTGATTTTCTGTTTCTATTGTGACATGTTTTGATTTGCCAATATGTAGTAATTCGAGACATCGGCAGTAAGTATTCAATTCAGTGAGTTGTTTAATATCATTATCATGCGAAAAGATCATTTGTCATGTTGGCGAGTGACTTTTTGTATACCCGTGCTTTGTTTGTAACAAGTTCATTTTGATACATATGTAAGCAACATATACGAAGGAATGTTAACATGACGATCAATATTGTTTTACTTATAAAATTGTATAGATAAAAAATGTTGATAAGAAATCGCGTTGAATTGAACGAGTCATAATGTCACAGTGAGTTTTTTAAAAACTGTTTTACTTTTATTTCAGGAACGACCAAGAATATGTTTTTTTTTTCTGAAAATATGAACGTCACAACAACGCTGACGAGATTTTGTATTAATTATATCATAAACATTTATTAAAATACATAATAATGTTACAAATATGAATTTATAATACATGTATATCTTTTTATTGTACATGCCCCGATTTAAATCTGATTTCGATACATATTCTAAAAAACGTGAAAGAAGAAATCTTAACATTGTGAAATTGAATAAATCAATATTGATCACAATATTCCATGGGTTACGTTTCTCTTAAAATAAGTGACGAAATGAACTTGTTACTGAACAAAACAGGTATAGACACTCGGCAACATAACAACTGATCTTTTTGCATTTAAATATCACTGAATCGAATACTTACTGCCGATGTCTCTAATGTATATTCGAATCAATACATGTAACAATAGAAACGGGAAATCGTTTAAATAGTCTGATATCAAATTACGTGTGCATGTAACAGATGTATATGTAAATACTGGCAAGTTATACGTACACAAACGAGAAAGCGTTTTCGAAATGTTAACAAAAACAATCTTTTAAATAAACGTAAAACTTCATGCAGAAACTATATATTTACCTGTATTTCACCGCGAACCACCGTGGCCGCGGTGGTCCACCGTGAGATCGATTTCCCGATAACGCCCGCTTTTTTTGCGTGGAATTCTTAAGGACTATTTCGAGTTCCGTGAACGGGAAAGATCACAAATAATATTACTACGCAATGTTAGATTCAGCTATTTTAATGTGTTTTTGCTTTTATTTTATAAATCAAAGTCTACTATTTTTATTGCATCAGAAATAAATTAAATAAAAAAAATATTGTAGGATAAATAGAATACTATGCACGGAGTGTATATTGATGTAATCTAGAGTCCGTGTACTATGTTAGTGTGATTGTGTACTTAAATTTATCCCACTCGTCTCCGAAAGGCTTACAAGGTTCGGCAAGCCTCGTCATGTAAACCTTTCTTCACTCGTGGGATAAATTTAAGTACACAATCACACTAACATAGTATTCTCTATATCCTCTTAATAATCCATCGCAAACACACACACTCGTTAACTCGTCCAACGACTGCGTACCCAATGACCTGAATGACGCAATCAAGTGTGAAAAGCCCAAAAAGTAGTCCCTATGTTCTAAAAATAACTGGAATAATCCTTATCTAAAAATATCCGTGGAGAAAACCTTATCTTTTCTTTATGAGTCGTATTTGTTTCCTTAACATCATTTAGCTGTAAGATAAAACTGGTTATTTGCACACTTGCTCAATACCGGTTTTTTTTAACGAGTCATTCGCGAAAAATCGGCCAATTTTGTGAAAAGTCGGCAAATTTTGTTACTAAATATAGTAACATATGCAATAACCTTATTTATAAACATTAGTAGTATCGCGTACTTTTAAATCCATTAATCGGATATTTCTCGAAAACAATCAATCATCTATTAACCAAATCATATGGCATGCATTGTCGCATTCAATTAGGTGGTAGAATAAATAAAACATTGTACATATTTTACTTGTATTAAGTGTATGAGGATTGCTGAAATTGATAGCAAATAATGCATTTATGTGACCAGTTACCGCGTTAATGTCGTACAAAATTTCTAAATACGCAATGATTTTTACACTGATGCCAAAACTTATATCCCCGGGCGAAGGGAAACTTTCAATCACATCATTACATTGCATCAAATGATACGTATCTCTGTTTATAAAATAGAAATAGACACATGCCAGTGACTTCATTGTATCATATAGCTTTGCGATCTTAAAGTGCAATTAGTCATTTTGTTTCAGTTTCTGTAATACTATAAACGTATTTAATTTTAGAAAGGTGTGGTATTGTATTAAAAGAATGGCTATTTAAATTAATCTGAGAAGTATATTTATCGAGTAAGGAGTTGAAACATACAAAAAGGGCTCTTTTGTTGGATCCAACGTTATTGGGACTCAACCAAATCTGTCTGGGACGCAACGATTGTGTAGGCACCACCAGAGATATGGTGAAACTCTGGGAAACGTGCACACTGAAGTATCTACATTTATGTTTGATATATATTATGTGAAAGTATAAGTTGATATACTTGATATGAACTTCAGATGTTTACATACCTTAGCCCATTTTATTGCACGAAAATTGCGTTCAAGAAACTAATGAAGGAGGGACGGGAGTAATTTCGCAAAGGTATCAGCATACATTATTGCCACCAAACGTCTTTCAACGACTTTTGTGTTGTAGGGGAACCCATTACGCATCAATATAAGATTGACTCTATCGCCATTGAAATCGCTTATTATGTAAACACCTACCTGGTGGAAGGCAAATCGCTCAGTGAAATCCAGAAAAATGCCGCCCTCGAATTTTTATCCAAGCAATTCAATACTTTTAAATCGACTCTTGGGAACGACTGCGTAAACTTCCTATTTTTTTATACATCCATGTTGCTGTGAAGATGATTAGACAACCAAACAAACCACTGATTGGTTCATCCACTTAAGCAAATGATAAACCAATTAGGATATTATATTTATATATCCGAACAATTTCACCACACACCCTTCTTATCAAACTCGAAACACAATCGGAGAAAAAAGGATATCCCCATTCTATGATGATTTTTGCGTACTTCCGTATAAAGTTCTCTTCACTGAAGATAAAAAGGGACCGGGTATTCCCGGGTCCAAACCCCGGAAGATTCAGATGGGCGAAGCGGTTGACCGCCTGCCCGAAGGTACCGTCTTGTTGTCCGGACATGTCTAGGCCGTCCCGGGGATAACCAGAAGAGAATGACGCCATTCTGAAACACAGAAAACAATTGTTAAATACAAACAATTTACCGTTGCACTGTTATGGCCCATTCGAATACTAGAGGCATATCAGTCATGGAGTGTTTTTAAAAATGTTAGGTTTATATTTCTGTGGTAAATAACAGCAAATGGAATAAACAAAATAAGTTTACTATAAATCCTTCGACAATCTTCCTTAAACAACCATTTCAACGGACAAAATCAAGTTAAGCAAGAGCACAGTTAACTTCAGAAAACAATGTATTCAATAACGAGTATTACCCGAAACTGGTATAAGTGTCGCTCACTCAACACAACTATTTGCATCAGAATCGTCGAAACAATGTACTTTGCCACACCTGTCACCAATTAAGGACATATATGGTTGCATCATATCATTCGCAAAATAATGTATTGTAACGTAACTAAGTAACTCTATGGATACCCATTATATGTATTACAATTCTTTAAAAATTAGACCTGGCAACATGATTGGCAAACTATATGAATCCAATGGCAAACTTGAGGACACAACTATACGTATCCAATCCGTCAAAAGAATGCGCATTACAACACCATTTTTAATCAGCTCTTTTTGAATTATTTTTTCAACGGGACATGACAATACTTTACATATTTCCCATACATAAAGCATTTCAATTTATATTAAGAGTTGTAAAAACTCTAAGAAATTCTGGGACGAATATGTGCTTACAGATGCGACAATACTTGATTCATTTTGACATTTAATTTACTAATAAATTCTGGTAAACAGTAATGTGCTTAATGATTGTACAAAGCTTAGATATTTCAAACTTAACTAGCCGATTCTAGGACACAAATATTTGTTTTCTATTATCCATCAGGAAACTTGGAAACAATGTGTGAAATGATTATCAATACCTCCCTGGCACAAAAGTACAAAAGACAACTTCCGTTCCTGGGGCTGCGCGCATTTATAGAGTAAATAGGAGAAACTTTCATAGATTAGATAGTACAAACTCGAGTTTGTTGCCCATTTCTAATGACCTTGAGAATTCCAAATTTAACAAACCGACAAATTATTGTTATATTAAAGCGAGAAATATAATCGCGTATGTAAGCTTGATATTATCTTTTGTGTTAATAATTTATTACAAAATTGTGTATGTGTCACACTTAAAAAATCAGCAACAATTCAAAGATTTTCCGAGTTAGGAAACATTAAAGCCACATAAAAACTCAAAATCATTAAACATTTCGTTAAATATTTCGTAAAATTAAGTTAACCCATAAAAAGCAGTGTTCCTTAAAGCAAAAGCCAAAATGTCAACGCTAGATGTAGTAAGGTAACATAGATTTAACGAGATACAAAATGCTCGTTTTTAGTTTTTGTGTCACAATATCGTCCATGTGAATTTGCCGCGACGATATCCGAACATTTTCGCACAAACGCTAGCTTGGCTTTGGTTTGCGTTGGAAGTACGACGAAGTTCTCATGAGCGGCCAAAAAGCACCGAAGAAACAACTTGAAATGTTCGTATTGACAAACTGAAAAGTTTAAGTTCTTATTTATTGTGTATTGGATTTTGTATATATATATTTTTTTTAATTGGTCTGATGATATGGCATATGGTTAAGATTCGTAAAACAGAGATGGTGTTTCGTAGAAGCAAATGACCAACGACCGTTGAAAAGCCCGCAAGGCTATGTACCACACAAGGAAAATTACCAGGAAATGTTATCCAAGTGGTGCCAACACGACCGTATTCACTTAACCATTCTTCGTCGATATTATCCAGCCGGGAACATTTGTGCAAATCAGTCACACAGCGAGATAAAAATCCATATCGTTACTCAGGCGAGCATGCCACCGCAGTTTTGACGCTATGGATCGATACATAACTGGAAGCATCCCAACAAATATGGAACTCTCGACGAAGACATCTGATGCCTTCGTAAATATGCTAATCAAGGTGGAACAATCGGATACTAAGAATCTGGCGATTTGCGTAATGTATGCAATACTGGCAGTGTATATTGCCGATGCCGGCTATTGATTTAGAAATATACAAGTACCCGTTTTACAAAATCCATAGACACACCTTACGATTCTTATCAGTGATCTTGCACTTGTACGGATCAATACATGAATATTGAGTTTAATACTTTTGTTCAGGATAACTTATTAAAGAAAATAAACTTTATAATGTGTGCTAATTTAAGGATAATGTGCTTATAAAATATTTAGTGTACTAATAATGTTAGTCTAAACATATTTATTCAAACAATAATGCATATACATATATACGAAACATACACTATTAGTATACAATACTGATAATGTTGATACTGAAATACAAACCCTGACGCGATCAATTATAAATAATTAATGGTTTTTACGACGCTAATGGAACTCCATGCACAGCAACCTGATTTAGTCTTTAGAGACATACGTACACATAAGAAGTGCATAACACACGGGTAATAAGGAATAATATTTGACCATTTTTACAGCATGTTTACTTTACTGATGGGTTTACAATCGATTCCCGTTGGTTCTCTTTGATTGCCAGCATGATAATTTAATATATACCTCACCGCTTTGGCAAGAGTTTAGACGAACGCTACGATAACATTCTACTGTGCTATGAAAATGTTATCAATCTCATAGTATTTGGACAGTTGTGTAAGGAACGCTAAAACTGCTTTTTTAGAAACTGATTTGTTTGGTTAGTTGACATCTAGTTGAGTCCAGCCGACATTTGCATGAGTCAGGTCGACATTATGTACGATCAAGTCTTCCGTCGCTGAGTCCAGTTTTCATTCTGTTTGGTAGGGTTTGCGTTTTGTTCAATTTGCAAAAAGCGTTTTCAAATTTGACGTTTTGTATGATCAAGATTGTATTATGTTCAGTTACTATGACATCACTTTGAGTCAAAATGGCATAACGTTAAGTTTAGTTGACATAGTAGTGGGTTCATATTAGTAAATATGAAATAAGGATTTAGTTAAGTACGTGATTTGTTGGGTCAACAAGCAAGTTGGTGGAGTTAAGTTGTCATTATCCAGGGTAATCCTTATATTGGATAGTCAATTATCAATTTATTTAGCTAAAAGTGTGTTATGTTTAGTGGAATTTACTTAAGTCAAGTCAGTGTATTGTAATATTGCGTTTAAGAAATAACACATAAGGTGAATATAATTCATTGTTAAGCGGTAGTGTTTCTTAAATTCAATTTACAGAACAAATAGCCCGGTGGTAAAGCATTAGATTAAGTTATCATTATAGCACGGATTAAAGAATACTGTAAGACGTTATATTGACTGAAGATTTGAATACCGAAACACTACATCACACATCCTTTACTTGACAAAAATGTTAAAACCACTTAATATCTTCTACGTTTGGTTTGGTTTAACTTAATACCGAAATATCTTCATATGTGTCAACTTAACCCAACATAATGTTAACTTGACTCAACCTCATGCCAACGTCAACCTTAAATTTCATATGCAATCACTATTCAACGCAAGGACCGCTTTAACCTGTACTGGCAACACTCTTAAAAGATAACTATTTTCCATCTGTCATTATTTCAACGACACTCTTCTCAAATGAAAGAATGTCGTATTTGAACTGACCTGCAGTCAATGAGATATTTTAATGCTTATTGGATAAGTAACTCGCATGTTTTGTTTGTGAAATGTTTAAATATGTAAGAGGGAGAAGTGCATCACGTTCATCTATTAACATGTTTTTACTTCATTTTTGTTTGTTTGATGAAGTATTTGAATGATTATTATTGATTATCGGAATATAATGCAAATCTCTTGTAATTTTTTAATTGGTCGTTCGTTCAATAAATACATTTCCCACATAACAAAAGCGCATAAATAAAAGGCACACTCGATGTGGTATAACTCAAACATAACTTCAAGGGAGAGGCAACAATTGTTGTGCTTCTTTCAATAAGTACAAACTTAAATAACAATGCCTTTGTAAAAAAATATTGACTTCTGTTGATAAAATAGTTCATTACACTACATAACAACAATATGTTAACATTACATTTAAACGATATAAACGTGAACACAACCTTTAATATGAAAATGCTAGAGACCACCATAATTAAAAAACATAAAAATATACTATAGGTTTACATTGGACAGAGCGCAAAATGAATGAAGCAGTGAAGTCTACTTCAAATATTCAGAACAGTAAATACTCTTCCGCCCCTTTTATTAGATTTCAAAAACATCGAAACATATCAACATACTGCGCGAATATCGGAATCGATGTTATTGTCATAAGTTATTACCTCGTCACGCTCAAAGTATAACAAGAGGCCAGGTTGATTTATTGATCAGAGGCCGTAATATTATCAGTGATGTGAATTATTAAAAACATACTATGACAGTTATCCGTTGTCGATACCTAATTGCCACACTAAGGAGAGCAATAAATGTGTCCGAAACATTGTAACCAGATCTGGTGTTGCCTGTGCCAGGTGCTGTGCCAATTATTAACGGGTCTTTTCAAAGATTTCGGCATGCATTGAAGTTTTATATTTAATGCTTTATATTGATACATGAAAACATTGGATCTAAAAACCTCCAGTAAAAAAACAATCCTACAGTTTAAGAAAGAAAAATAGTAACTCTCAACGGGGTTCAAACTACTGACCTCTGGTGTTAAATTATATCGCTTAGACCACTCGACAATCCGTGCTCATACAATGAGTGATGAATTTTATACTGTATCCAAGCAATCCTCGTAGTATCACGAAATTTAACGACAACAACAAAACTCTCCAAATTATTCAACCGTTTCGCGTTTCAACGCTTTATAATTTTCAGATTTTTAAATCGTCAAAAGATGCATATAATGGATATTTTAGAGCAATGTTAATGTTCAGTATTCGTCACAAATATCATAACTAGAACGTAACTTTGCGAATCTGAAACATTTTTCTTTTCATTTTCTCAATTTACCTAAACGTGAAAAGGCCCCTTTTCCAATCGGAACATTGAAAGACAACATAACCTTTAAACGGAGTCGGAAGATTGAAAGACAACATAACACCATACCAATTCCGATCATATGTAATTTTTGACAAAACCTTTAACTTTGTTAAGCAATTAAGTCAACATTTTGCACTGATGAACCCTCGTAACCACAGCTTTTCTTTAGGAGAATTCTCAGTTGAATGCATAAAAGAATTAAAAACGTATGTCATGTGGCATCTGCGAAAGACCTCGACAATGAAAAAAGAAGTACAGTATTACAGATAATACGATGCGAATAACATACAGGTTCACGAGTAGCGACACAAGGCCTTAATATCCAATCTTAATACATAATTGTGATTTTTTAGTTAACACCAATGCTTTTCCTGGACAGGTTAATTAAACATATTGTATAGGGTGTTCTCAACGGAAAACATGTCCAGTAAATTAGCGTTATTTGTCATGGAGAATTCACTTGTATGTCTCACTTGATAGGTTTCATATAACCGCAAGCTCAAATGCTGCGTTGGCTAGTTAGTTATTCCTTTGCATGCTGGGAAATTTGTCGTCTGCTAAAATGTTGTCTGCTGAATTTTTAAAATTAGCATTTTCTACGATTTTTTTTCCAAGAATACTATCAGAATAGCAAACAGTTTGGATCATGATGAGACGCCACGTTTTGTGGCGTCTCATCTGGATCCAAACTGTTTGCAAAGGCCTTCAAAATTCGGTTTCAGCACTGGAAGAGTTATTCATAGTCTCGATCAATGGACGATGTCTTGATACGCATGTTCATTAGCAGCAGTCGTGAACAAAAAACACCAACAACAAAACAACTACAACAACGATGTGACACGTGCTTGGTGAGTCAAAAGTCTGAGTTTCGACATAAAGAATTCGGGGGATGTCACTTTCTTATTTATTGCGATATAGTTATTACTTAACTCTTTCAGTGCTGGATTCGAATTTTGAAGGCCTTTGCAAACAGTTTGGATCCAGATGAGACGCCACGGGATGTGGCGTCTCATCAGAATCCAAACTGTTTGCTATTTTGATAGTATTCTTTGAAACAAATCGAAGAAAATGCTAATTTTAGAAATTCAGCAGACGACAAATTTCCCAGCATGCAAAGGGTTAAGCAATGCATTTTGTTGATATTGTCCATTGCTAATTTTTTATGCAACGCTTTTATGTAGATTTGTTTTTTTTTGCAATCTGTACTGCAAATGATTTCATAGCATGCAGAACATATAATTTAACAATTTTTATGTCTAGTGGACTTTCCCATCCTTCTAAATTGGATCAATTTATTTCCAAAATTAGGGATGTCTAGTATATTTACTTCTATATTTAGAATATTTCGTACAAAAATTCCTTCAAGCGAACAGCGCAGACCCTGATGAGACGCCGCATCACGCGGCGTCTTATCTGGGTCTACGCTGTTTGCCAAAGCCTTTTTTCTAGACGCTAGGCATTCATGGGTTAATGAGAAAAATATTTTCTTCAAACGAAAAAAAAATCAAACCACACACTAGTAAATAATTCTTTTATCTTTATGAAGTGTATATGGCTTCATATTGAAAAAGTGTTATATGAAGATTTGCTTATTTGCTACTTTTTTTTTTCCCATCATATCAAACTTATTAAAATAGTATGTGACTCATTTCCCCTCAGATTCTAAAATGGTACATTGTGTAATTTAACAAAGACATAGCCGATATTGTAGCAGTCACCCCAGCACAACACATGTGATATTCATTAAACATGCCCCGCCCCCTTTTGAATAGAGATTAATCCCCATGGGGACTCGCCCACCTAACCACAATATTCAGATAACCACCCACGTTTTTTGTAACATATTGTTACATGTATCTCTTTAAAACATGTAACTTCACTGTCATATTTAAATATTCGTTTAAACAATACACCGTACATATGTCACTGTGTTCACTGAAATAATTGTTTCGCGGATACGAACTGGATTTGAATTGTAAATTAAGTGTGACATAAGGTGGTCTGTTTTGACCGAGAATGTTTCAACATTCCTATAGGGACTTTTCACAGTTTTCAAAACGACATCTTTCAGACACAATGTAAACAAGCAAAAAAATCATGAGTAAGAACACTGGTAAAAATTGTGTTCGTTTATGGATGATTATAATAAGAACTTGGAAAAATAATATTTGTAACATCGAAAAGGCATAACATGTTTTAACGGCAGAGCTTCCCCAGGAGAAGCAAAGTGAAAATGGCTTTGGCAACCTGTATAAAACCAGAACAACCTGCGAGTAACTTGCAGAGCTCATCAGTAACTAAGGGTTGGAAATGAAGCCTGTATAACTTAAATCTAGAAAGATAGGTATTTAATTTAATGTGACTTTCTTAGGGACAAAAGATGCGTCAAAATTCGTATGTAAGTGGTAAACGGTTTAATACCCGCGAATTACAAAGGTCTGCGTGGTGTGGTGGTAGTGTGTTTGGTTTTCCTATTAGAGGCCCCAGATTTGAACCAAAGGGAATGTACTTTTTATTATTGAGCCGTGCTCTGTGAAAAGGGGATTTAATACATGTGCGTAAAGTGTTGTACCAGATTAGCCTGTGCGGACTGCACACTTTCCGCATTAACTGGATTTTTGCTAAGAAGAGACTTTCTTTAAACAGAAAATATAATGCAAGTGGAAAGTGTCGTCCCTCATATAGCTGTGCAACTTCACAGGCTAATCTGGGACGACACATAACGCATATGCATTAAACCCCTTTTTCACAGAGCACGGCCTATATGTGTTTCCTTGTTGGAATAATTATTTCAAACTATTCCAAATATAAAAGTTATGTATGTTTATTCATGTTATGAGATTTAAAAATCAATAACACGAAAATCATTGAACATGTCACATTAACATATATATCTAAGATTTTGTTCGATTTAAGTCGGAACAATGAAAACAGTGCTACATTTTGAATTTGCAATTGCAAAAACAAAGTACAAACAACCAAACCTTGTCTTTATTTTTTTAGCATTAAAAATAGAAAACTGAGAGTAAATTAATAATTAATGGATATAGCGAAAGAAACATGCACACATATAAAATGAACGGATATATCTGATGATGTTCGTCGTCGTATGTCACCGAATGTCAAGCAATTAGAAGGGAATGCTAACTATAAATATTCCAAGATAGTGTTATCTGGGTCTAAATTTGGAATCATGCGACGGTGCTTAATCATTAATTGAGTATATTAAGTTCAATGGACTTTTTAATTCGAAATATTCTCGTGAATTATATTCATTTAAACAAGTATGGTCAGAAACCCCCCCAGCTGTAACACATCTGATAGTGCTGAATGCAAATAGTGACGTGAAACATAACATGAAATTCGCTATTGATAATGCTACCGAAGTGTCATTATTTATTTATAAAATTGTATGTTATTCATCCGGTACCGAAATAAAACTTATAGTAAAATTTTAATAAATTCAATTAGGCCTATACGTATCGATAAATAAGTATTCAATAAACATGTAGTCATAATAATTTATGTCGACGGTAAACAAACACAGTTGTTCATGAACATTTATAACATGTTTTTCGCTGATCTGCTTATTACATGACGACATGAGCGTTGTAAAAATACTGATAAAAAGAAATTTTATATAGTAATGCATACATGTATATGTTACTTTCGAAATGATCGTTGTGATGCGTTATTAACAAAATCGGATAAAGGCCCTTCATTTTTTTTTAAATATCACCAGAAATGTAAATCTTTTTAACTGATCGATAAACAACGATATTTCGAAGATTATTTATTACAAAAAATTAACACACTATTATCAATTTACATCAAAATACTAATGAATATTGACCCTTAACTAACTCGCAAACTATAGAGCGCCCTTTACATGCGAAACTAACTCGCCAACTGTAGAGCGCCCTTTACAAGCGAAACTAACTCGCCAACTGTAGAGCGCCCTTTACAAGGGAAACTTACTCGCCAACTATTGAGCGCCCTTCACAAGAGAATATTTTTTTTTGTAAAAAAAACCACCATAAGTCTCCGATTTGAAAATCTCGCTGTATTCAAAACACTTAACGAAATGTCGCTTAATATTATAATGGTATTGTATCTTGTTACAACGATTTTTTCCTTCTGTACCCGTGAAAGATACTTTCTCAGTTAAGCAAAAAACTACATGATTTCCGCAATTTCCAAAAGGAAGATTTTTTTTGTCGAATTCGTTCAAAAAGTGCATTATCAGCAAGTGAGCAAATAAAATGAGTACTGAAACTGATCATTTCAAGCCTTTGTGCATGTGAATAAGTATGTCAATTGGTTTGTGTAATTTATACCAAGCAATAAAAAAAAGTAACACTCACAATAATTCCCAATTGAAAGATTTCACGATGCGAATTTTCGCATCTACGGTTTTTTTGCGCAATTTTTTCTCAAATTGCTCTCTTGCCGGGAACATTTGTGAAAAAACCTCAGTCACAATGCGAGATAAAAATCCATAACGTTACTCAAGCGAGCATGCCACCGCAGTTTTGACGCTATGGATCGATACATAACTGGACTCATCCCAACAAAGAGGGAATTCTGAACGAAGCCATTTGATGCCTTCGCAAATATGAGTCGTGATCTGAGAAAACTGGGCATAATTCATGTGCGTAAAGTGTCGTCCCAGATTAGCCTGTGCAGTTCGCACAGGCTAATCAGTGATGACACTTTCCGCCTAAATTGGAATTTTGCTAAGAAGAGATTTCATTTCAACGAAATATGTCATAAAAGCGGAACGTGTCGTTCGTGATTAGCCTGTGTGGACTGCACAGGCTAACCTGGGACGACACTTTACGCACATGCATTATGCCCAGTTTTCTCAGAACGCGACTCATATGCTAATTAAGGTTGCACAATCGGATACTTAGATTAACATAATGTTGGCAAAACTCGCAGCGCATTAGGTCGATGCGGGTTGTTTCTTTAGAAATTAAGAAAAACTAGTAGGAGAGTTATGTATTTTTTTAAGAAACACCTAAAAATATTAGTGTTGATTTTTGTCAATGAGTTTGCAATAATAAGCATCAATAAATGAATATTATGTTGAATAAGTTTTTCAAGATAAATATAAAAAGCAAATAAACTTTATATGTTATAGTTGTTAAAGCATAATGTGATTATAAAACCAAAAGAAGACTAACAATTTGCGGGATGAAAACATACCCTGACACAATCACTTATAAATAATTAATGGTTTTTACGACTCCAATGCAGCTCCATGTATGGCAATCTTATCGAACATTCAGTCTCGGCAAGCAAACATCAAATGTGCATTAGACACGGGTAATATGGAATGATGAATGGCCATTTGTATAGCATGTTTAATGACTTATATGGCTTTACAATCGATTCTCGTTGGTGCTATCTGTTTGCCAGCATAATATATAGCTATACCTCACCGCTTTGGCAAGAATTGTAGCAAATGATATGATTCAGTTCTACGGACCATGAAAATGTGACCAAAATAATAAAATGGGTACAGTTGCTCATTGAACGTCCAGATGGACTTTTGTTGAAATAAATTGATATGTTTGGTTAGTTTGCATTTAGTGGAGAAAAGCCGTCATTTGTAGCAGTCAAGTTGACGTTATGTTTGAACAAGTTTTTTGTACGTTGAGTAAAGTTTTCATTATGTTGAGCCAAGGTGAAATGTTTACCTGTATATTTTTACCTGTATGAATCAATTGCTTTACATTTACAATGATTTTCAAACAATACAAAAGATACAAATTAGCTGGAAATTTACTTAGCTTCAGAGCGGATATCATTATAAAACCTTAAAGTTCAATGAAAATGATCTACAATGCGTCAGAGTGGGCATACATCAGCTGTAATAGTGAGCTTTAAAGTTTATAAATGAACTTCACACATGTCATATCTCGACATCTTTGTACAGCACCATGTCATATCATTTTTTCATCAACATGTTGTATGTAAAGTCGAATTTTTCCATTAATACGAACTTTTTTTAAGAAAGTCTGGCGGATATGTTACTCGGGGACTTTGGTTAATATAATTGTCGGTGAAAAAACTGTTTCACTGGCATACATTTAAAGAAATTTGTAAATAAAGTGCTAATATATGGGACAAATCCCTGCATCGTCGACTTTAAATAGCCATATTTCAATAAATCCTGAATATTAATAACCAGGATTTTTCTAACATACATGGTAATACCTCCTTTGCATGCACCAAAATATATTTTATTTCAAAAATGCCTTTAAACAATTATAGAACTGGATTTACTTAACCTACCGAAATTCTTTGAAATATAACGGCTACATCTCCTAGCATGTCCAACTTCTCACAGCATGTCGGGTTTCCGGGGGTTATAGTGTTGCGTCAAACGTTTATGTATATAACGCGTAGTAAATTAGACATAATTTTGAACATGTTCAGTAACTATGATACCAAGTATAGTCATCATAACATACCCTTGAATTCAGTTGATATATGATTTAGTCTGTTTGACATTGCGATGAATCTATATGACACTTGAAAAGATGGTATTTTGTTGGTATGACATTTGATTAAGTTAAGTTAGCATTTTTTGGGTGAAATAGCAAGTTGGGGAGTCAAGTTTTTATTATGCTGGGTTAAATTGACATTGTATTTTGTCTCACTGACGTACTGTTTAGTCAAAAGTATGATAAAAAATTGATAAGTTTAGTGGTTACTATTTCAGGTCAAGTAATATCATTTAATATTGCGTTTCAGATTCAAAATCTTCGGCCAAAATAATCCACAGTTGATTGGTATCGACTTTATGTTCGGTTCGTAGAACAGACAAGTCACTGGAAATGGAAATTGCATCTTTTACGTTATTTAGGAATATGTCTGACTTCAATACGTTATATTGATTTACGATAGTCATACCGAAACACTACAACGCATATCAATTACTTGACAAAAACTAACAACAACTAAGAATGTATAACGTTTGATATGGCCTAATGTCGCTTTAACTCAATCTGATGCCATTTAAACCCGACATAATGCCAAAATGACTCAACCTCATGTGAACTTTACCAAATATCGTGCAAAATTGACCCGATCTAATTCAAACATGACTCAGCGTTTTGAAAACTTGACTCAACTTTAAGCAAACTTGACCCAGCACTAAGTAAACTTGACTCTACATTATGCCAATCTGAATCGACTATATTCCAACTTGACCAAATATAAAGTCAGCTAGACCTAACCTTAGGAATAATCGACCCAACATAGCGATTGTTTTACTGAATGCAGTTTTAACTTAACTCAACATAATGTTAACGATACCGAACATTCTGCCAACGTCACACGGCCGCACTGCTTATTGGCCCAATTAAATGCCAACTTGACTTAATCTTATTGCAAGTATATAGTCAATCCTGACCGAATATAATACCAGTTTGAATCAAACTACTGCCATATTGACTACAGGTAATGCCGTTTTAACCCAAAAGGCTTAATCGAATGTCAACTTGATCCAACACGATGCCTGTTTTACTGGGCCCAATGTCGTCATGTCTATACACAAAGCCATGTTAATAAACATATCATAAGGACCAAAACAAAATGTTTAAAAATATAATTGATTCAACTGAAAGCCAAAGTGAGGCCACCTTAGCCAGTTGTTGCCAACAAAATCACTCAACTGAACGCCTTCATGACTCGATGTAATGTCAATTGAAAACGCATATCAATTACTCTCAACAGAAGCAGAAATAGCTATCTAGTAATCAGCAATTCATTGATCCACTTAAAGGTATTTGTTCACAGATTAGACATTTTTGAAGTGGCATTAAATGTCTTAAAATAGTAGATTTTTTACGGAATTTAAGTGCTCATTTTCAATTACAAGAATATATTTTAAGAATGAAAAACAAGACAAGAGAAGAAGAGTTTGTACCAAGAGGGACTCGAACTTGTTGTGCCCATTTGACTAAAATGCTATTGCCAAAACCAATCCAAGATGCGTACTACACTACGTTTTATAAGAATGGCTTACAATGTAAACTTTACACGAGTTGTAACGAAATCTAAAACACAACAGGATCATTCGAAATTATTTAATCATTTCGCGTGTGTAATACATTTACTTTCATATTTAATATGAATTTCAAATGATGATAATTCAATTCCGATCACGTATTTTTCATATGAGTATACGTCCTAAGTTTAATAGTTGTCTTCCTGATTGTTGTCTTACTGCGCTTCCTGATTTGTAGTGTTATTTCACGTTTCGAATCTGTGACACAGCGTAAAATGCTGGTCATTTCGATACAAATGTGAGATGTGAGAGAACATGTTATATGGCATTGCTGTATATTTCTTATGTTATATTCTCCAACGTGAATTGTATTAATATATATGAATAGATGGTTTTAAATGAATAAGAAAAGATCTGCAAATGTAGTGTCCTCCACACGATTACATAGAGGATATTTGTTGGATCCGGTGGATTATCGATTTTAATTCACGAGTGATCATAGAAAATAATATTTTCACGAGTGGCGCAGCCACGAGTGAAAATATATGTTTTCTATGATCACGAGTGAATTAAAGTCGATAATCCACCGAATCCAACAAATTTTCTTTTTATTTAATGCATTTTTCACAGTTTATAAACATTGTTCAAGAGTTTAACTAACGAATTTTCCTGGGATAATGACGTCATTTCGTCAAAAAAATGACGTCATTTCACAGTAAACAATGAAAATTATCGATAATTCTCACTGATAATTTTCACTGTTTGAAACAGTGAAATTATCAGTTTTAATTCACTGATATTTCTCTATAAACCACCGGAAAGCATTAAATAAATTGACATATTGTATTTGATGAAGTCAACGGCAGCTTTTCAAGTTTTTGAAATGGGTCGTTGATTACAAACACAACAAGCTGCATACGTACAGTTTAGCTTTGATAAAATCTCCGACACTTGTACTTAATGCGTGATGTGCAATTCATAATTAACTAATTTATGTTTAACTTTAAACCTTGACAGGTCACAATTAAGAAGTAAATAATTTACCATCTTTCATAATTTTACGAATATTCTTCTCAATTAAAAATGTCGTGTTTGCATTGGCTTGAAGTCAATGATATGTTTAATGCTAATGGAATAATTGATAGCTTTACTAACTTTTTGCTTGTAAGAGGTTTCAATATTTAAAAGCAAAACGCGTACAGCGTTCAGCTGTAAAAATAGTATATACATTTACACTTGATCTAGTATTTGGATGTGCTTGCTAACACTTTAATGTAAAACAAATCTCTGATAATTTTCAAAATGCCAGTCTGTCGATAAGCAATTGTCACTCATACCTAACACATAACTATACCTTTATGAAATAAATGCACAATGAATCAAGTATAACTCCACCTACGCCTGTGGGTAACGTCAACTAATTTTTTGTGCTTATGCTTATTATATAAGTGAAAACAACACTTTTTCTTAGTGAAATAATCGACTTCCGTTTCTTAAGAGTACAAATCACAACTTTAAAACTATATTTCCTACACAATGTTTAAAACTGTTTACATGTTAAACAACCTTTATTATGAAATGGCTAGAGACACAAAATAATATAGGGAAATGTACTTTAGCTGTCTATTATGCGTTGAGTGAATACTACTTTAAATCTTCAAAATAGTCACTAATTTGCTTTTTATTTTAGTACATTTCAACAACATCGATATTCAAACATACAACATACCGCGCGATTATCGGAATCTTGTTCATATTTAGTCATCGTTACGGTCAAAGTGTAACATGTGGCGATGCTTAAAGTATTGATCAGCGACCGTAATATGATCAGTGTTGTAAATTATTAAAGCATTTAGGCACACGGTTATCAGTTGTCGATGGATAATTGACGCATCGAGGAAATCAATATTAGTTTCCGAAATATTGTTACCGGGTCTGGTGATGTCTGTGACAGGTAGTTTGTCATTTTTAGGTGTCTTCAACAGAAAACATGTCTTCAAGTAAATAAAGATGACTTTTTTGTAAGGGAGGATGTTTGTGTGCTCTTGTATATATCAATAAATTGGTATACAATAACCGCACGCAAGCGCAAATACCGCAAACGCTAGGTATTCATACTTATACATCAAGTCGTAGTTAATGGACGATGACTTGATATTGAGAAGTCCTAAGTCTTATTTTCCGACAATAACGAAGTCGGAACATTTACTATTCCGGGAAAGTTATGCAATAACATAGTCCTCATTTCTCAGGCAGTGCGTAATGCGTAATTTCTTATGATATTAGTAATGATATTTTCTTATAAATCAACATCACAGTGTCACGGTCGGATGAAATAAAAAATAGTTATTACTCAAGCAAACATATTTTTGATAACGACCTTAGCAAAGACTGCTGTTTTCTAATACTTCCTTTTTCTGTTGATTGATTATCGAATATGACGTCATGGTGTTCAGAAAACATAATTAAGTGCAAAAACGTTGCATCAAAGGACATGAGAAAACAAGTTATATATTCTTAAATATTGCTGAATGCATACGTTTTAGCATAACTCTGGTAAAACAGGGTCTCATTTATGTTCTTTAAATTCAGTCACGAGCTACATCTAATCAGGGACAACACTTTTCGCTTTCATGAAATTGTATCGAAATTCCATTTTAGGCGGAGAGAGTCGTCCCTTATTAGATTGCGCGGACTGCACATGCTAATCTGGGACAACACTTTAGGAACATGCAATTAGCCCAATATTACCAGAGATAGCCTCATTTTGATGCTGAGTACGTGGCAGCATATTGAAAAGAACCCGAAGAAGCAGCTGTGGAGATTTTTTTTAAATTTGCTATTCGCCTTTTCCATCATATCTAATAATTCAATTCAATATAACTTATTTTCACGCAGAGGGTACAGTTGCAACTTGTGATCATGAACGACAACAAAAGAGCACCTTTTATCAGTCATACTAGAACAGATAATGTGAATTTCATAAGAAAATAACTACCGTGATGACTTTCATAGACATCGCCGTATCACTAGAAAGCAATCCCCATTCGGACTCACCCACTCAGTCACATGTCCACTTTCGCTTTTGGATTCGTTTTATCTTACTTAAACATTTTATTACAGAGTAATATTAAAATATTCGTTTAAACAAAACATCGTTCTTATTCCACTGTGTTCATTTTTACGATTGTTTTGCAGATACGAACTTGATTTGAATTGCAAATGACGTGTGGGATGATGAGGTTTGTTTTAACCCTTTGCAATCTGGGAAATTAGTTGTTTGCTAAAATGTTGTCTGCTGAATTTCTAAAATCAGCATTTTCTTCGATTTTTTTTTCAAAGAATAATATAAGAATAGCAAACAGTTTGGATCCTGATGAGACGCCACGTTCTGTGGCGTCTCATCTGGATCCAAACTGTTTGCAAAGGCCTTCAAAATTCGGTTCCAGCACTGAAAGAGTTAACCAAGAATATTTCGCAATTCCTTCAGGGACTTGTTCACAGTTGGTAAAATGAACTTTCAGAAAAAACTGTAATAGATTAAACCAGAATGTATACAATATATTTAAAAAAGGCAAAATAACAGTCCTGCGTAAAAATATTTTTGAAATCACTTCGTATTCAGTAATATAAATCGGAAAAATAAGAGACTTGTTAGGGTTTTCTTCCATAATTAGGAAAGATATTTACACTTTGTTTGAAACATGTTTTTTTGGAACCCAAAGAAAAACTACAACAATGTACTTTAACACATACAGCAACGATACCATATATTTATAAATGCGTTTGCCTGCAGTTAATACAACGCAAACATAATAAGAAAAGGAAAATAACAGAAAAAAAATAACTGATTCTCGACATTAACTGAAATAAGAAAGACCGGAACAGGCGAGCGGAACAATAATTAGGGGATATAAATATTCACAAATTTAGAAACTCGCGCGAAATATCCGTCAATTTTCGTCGTGATATGTCACAGACTGTGAAGCAATTAGCGGAAAATTCTAGCAAAATTATTCGAAGATGGTTTAATGTCATGGAAACTTGGATTTATGCGACGCTGCTTGCACATAAATCGTGTATATTGAGGTCATCTGACTTCGGAAATTGCAATATACTCGTGTGACAATCACCAAAGAAAAATCGTTGCCGTTTTAAGGTAAAAAATTGCCATCTGTAACGGAGTCTTCGATAGCGTTGTACGCAAATAGTGACTTGAAACTTCACAATCAGATGTTTATACGAATTTCTCTCCTAATAATGCTACTAGAGTTTCATTATTCGTTTTTCTAATTGAATCGTATTGATTGTTTCTAGTGTTTGGTATAAGTGTGCATTTATTCGGGTAATCTTCTGGTTAAAAGTTTGATGGTACCAAAATGACAAGTATATTAAAGTCTTGATGAATGGAGTTGGGCCTCTACGTATATGATCAATATATACATGGAGCATATTTGCCCCCATTAGAAGCCTTTTTCATAAAGATTCATGAGCCTTTTTCATATAGATTCATGAGCCTTTTTCATATAGATTCATGAGCCTTTTTCATATAGATTCATGAGCCTTTTTCATATAGATTCATGAGCCTTTTTCATATAGATTCATGAGCCTTTTTCATATAGATTCATGAGCCTTTTTCATATAGATTCATGAGCACATTTGAATAATTCAAAGACCAAATGTATGTTAATTTCAAGGTAAAAATGAGCCTGTTGACTTGAGTATGTCGAGAGTGAACACAGATAAAATCCACACAATTACCTTAGCGTTGTTTCAGGTGGTATTCAAATTAAACGAAACGTGTTGTTTAGGGTTAGCACAGAATTGTGAAGTCCAAAAATAGGTCGATGCCAATGTTAACATGAGAACAGGTGATGTGGAAATGTTGAAAACATTCAGAGACATATTGCATGCAAGTATCGAAGGTTGTAGGAAGTATTGTTGATGTTAGTCGAAACGTGTCATGTTGGATTACCCTCGTAACGTCAAACGGAAGGACGGCCAGAATCAGGCTCCGGGCCACTGTAAATTCCGAGGGCATGCAAAAGCGAGAGCGATATCTAAAAATAGCGTCGTCTTGCGTCACCATATGTCAATCACCCGACCAATAGAGATAACTTATCAATCATAGATTGAGATTTCCAATTACAATTTTATATGTAAGTCTCAGCGGTAAACATCAGAAAAACATCCGATTAATTTATTGCAAACGTTTGTGAAAACAAGAAGAAGCGATACATTTTCGCTGATTAATAATCATTGTTAACAAACGAAATTTGTTCGAAGTTCGTCTTAATCTGGTAAACAACGTAGACATGCGCGACACTTTTTGCTCAGATCGCGTAACTGGGTAACATTCAATACGAAATACTAGTAGTTAATATATTTGTCGCATACATTTTTAAAGATTAAACCTTTCAATATCCAAGGCCCCAAAATTATAACAGAAATAACAAACTGTTCTCCAATGCAAAAAGCGAATAATGACTGAAACTTGATAGATTAGTGGAATTGTAATAATCCATTTAAAGTCAGATATTATGGTATTACACGAAAAAATGCATAGTTTGGTTTCCCACTTCAACAACACCAGCATAAAGAATATGGTACATTATTGATGGACTTATCTGTCTACATAGTCAGATCCAAATAGAATATGAGCAACATATAAATGTAGAAAAAGTTAAACTTGTAACAGAAACCAACAAAAAGTTTGAGAAATATAATAACAAAAACGCCGTAGAGTTAATGACAACTGGTCCCCTTACCTAAAACGCCAACAAAATCACCGCACTTCTTCGTCGAATACATCTTTTATCTACTATTATTCGGTAGAAAAATCACTTTAAGTCTCTCACGTACAGCATCTTTCCATCTTCTAAACAATGAGAACAATTTTTTACTAAAATTACTGATCCGCCATATTACTAATAACTTAAAGTGCGGCTCAAGTACACAGAATGACACTTAGCAGGCTATCGGTAATTTAAGTGTAAAATACGGCTTCTTAAAGATAAGACAATCCACGGCGTTTCGCGTTCCTGAATCGAAGTCCTATAGCGGGCCTGTAAATTCCCATCTAACAATAGTATTGATCTCCGCTGAAGCTGCTCTGATGTCGCTTAAATGTATGCCATGGAAAACACAACCGATATATCGGTGTGTATTAACCCATTTATGCCTAACGTCTAGAAAAAAAGCCTTTGCAGACAGCGTTGACCAAGATGAGACGCCGCATGATGCGGCGACTCATCAGGGTATGCGCTGTTTGATTAAATGAATTTCTGTAAGAAATATTCTAAATATAGAAATAAATAAACCAGACATCCCTAATTTAAGAAATAAATTGATCCAATTTAGAAGGATGGGAGTGTCCACTAGGCATAAATTGGTTTAAGTATGCCCTGCTAGCAAGAGGAGTCGTAGTATCCGTTTTCATTGCCGTTGATGCGTTTGCTGAGAGAAGATGATGAAGGTGCAGCATTTTTAAATTTACAAAATATTCTCGATTTGATTCCGGGAAAAAGTTTGTTGGAGAAACCAATCTGCAAGATAACGATTAATTACGACAGGAGCATGCCAATGGTAAAGGAGGAACGCTGGAATTTTTAGCGAATATAGTTTACCATAGAATTGAGGAGGTTTAATTAATTAAAACAGTGAATAAAACTTAATTAGCCTGCACCAATGTACAGATTAATTAATATTATATCCTTAATAATTCTTACCCTAATTAATACATATCGTTACAATATGCCTGTTTAATTTAAGGTACACTCGACACGAGTTCATAGGACATCAATTTTCCTTCAATATATCTGAACGAAAAAAAGGGAATTGTAAAAGTGCATCACGTAAAAGAAATTATTTCGAAGATAGCACATCTAGATCTGATGATCATGCGTTTCATTTATTTCGAAATCCTATTATGAACTATGGAAATATGGAAAGGACACAAACGACTTTTTCACTCAGCCATATTTTCAGCCATATTTTGAATAAAGACAAACGTGTGTCCATGACCTTTAAGCGAGACACATCCTGGATGCACATAATACGTCATATTGAAATGATAATCATCCATTCCCGGCCAAGCAAAATGTATTAGAGTATGGTCAAACATAGAGATAGCTATATCCATATAATGGATATGCACAACAATAAAAAGCCCATTAAATATCTTTAATATACATGTAATACAAAGCAAAAAACTATTTTCATGAGGTTCTTATTAAATTGTTACTAAAAAAGAGAAAAACAAAATCAAACCGATTGGTAGAAATGTAGATTTTCTTATGTATTGCACGTTTTCACATGTTTCCACTACGCAGAGAATTTTTCCAGTTATGTTTTAGTATGATACAAACGACGAAGCAAGCATTAATGAGTCGTGTTCTGAGAAAACTGGGCATAATGCATGTGCGTTAAGTGTCGTCCCAGATTAGCCTGTGCAGTTTGCACAGACTAATCAGGGACGACACTTTCCGCCTAAATTTTGATTTTTGCTAAAAAGAGACTTCATTTATATGTCATACAAGCGGAAAGTGTCGTCCCTGATTAGCCTGGAACGACACTTTACGCACATGCATTAAAACCAGTTTTTTCAGAACGCGGCCACATAGTCAAACTGCAGATCAAACCTCATGTATTGGTAAATAGCAAGCGCAGCAATTATTGAAAGATAGCCTACGCATAGGTTACAAACAACGCAGTTATTTCCAGGAACCGGGCATATACATTTTTCTCAGAACAACCCGTCGAGATTGGTGTATTACATTATTTATTCATGAACGCTGTGCACACAAATTGGTAGTATTAGGCAGGGTAATGAATGTAAAATCACCTGCGCTCTGCGATATTTTGTTATGTTTTCGATTTAAGTCATGGTTCGATTTTTTTCAATGACGCTTATATCGTTAAATGAAAATTATGTGTGGTAATATAGATTTGTGAATTCAATGTTAATTTACTTCATTAATTTACTTAATTTATTAATTTGCATGTTTATGTTTATATGTTCATTTTCGTTTATATAACAGATTTTCAGTGATTAAACATCTACCTACAAATTACAGACTGCTTGAACCAACTAAACAAAAACTCAATCTCAGACTTCTTTCAGAAGTTTCTCGTGACTCGCACAAATAAAATTAAACAATATATCATACACAGTGAGTGTACGTTATCAGAGATTAAATAAAAAACGAATCAACTATGTTTAAGTGTAAGCCTTTGCGCCCTAAACGTAATCCCTCAACAACATATATAAATCACGGTGTTAACCTTAAAGGGATCTTTTCACGGTTTGGTAAATTGACAAAATTGAAAAAGTTTTTTCAGATTCGCAAATTTTCGTTTTAGTTATGATATTTGTGAGGAAACAGTATTACTGAACATTTACCATAGTCCAATATAGCAATTATATGTCTCTTTTGACGATTTGAAAACCTAAAAATTATAAAGCGTTGCAACATGAAACGATTGAATAATTTGGAGAGTTCTGTTGTTGTCGTTTAAATTTATGAAACTACGAAGATTGCTTATATAACGTATAAAATACTTAAACTGTGTTTTCCCAGCGGAATAGCCGAGTGGGCTAATGCGTTTTTACTTCAGACTAACTCCAGGACTCCGGGGGTCACTGGTTCGAACCCTGGTTATTTTTTTCCTTTTTTAAATTTCATTATTGATTTTTTACTGGAGCTTTTAAGATCCAATGTTTACATTTATCAATATAAAGCATTTAATGACAAACTTCAAAATATGCCAAAATCTGTGAAAAGGCCCCTTTAATCGAGTTTGAATTCCCGTCAATCGTAACAATAATTTGATAAATAAAATTGCTTTAGTCAGAGACGTGTTATCTACGTCTCTGCTATAGCTTGCTATTGTAGTTCGACTCCTAGTTAAATGCTCAAGAAGTCTATAAATATTGTAGCAAACATGCCTTTATCGACCCGATTCGGCCGGACGATAACACTTCCTATGGTGGTTGCTAATGTTGGGCCGAATATCGTCCAGACTCTTTTTATACATGGTTTATTTTGAGCTTATTTGTGTGTAGACTTTGGCCCAGAGTCGCCCTAGACATACGACATGTATCATACTGACCCGACATAAGACCGATATCACACTTGTTTGTGATTGTTCATTGAGTCCTTCACATTAACCCATGTATGCCTAGCGTCTAGAAAAAGGGCTTTGGCAAATAGCGTAAACCGAGATGAGACCCCGGATGACATCCCTAATTTTGGAAATAAATTGATCCAATTTAGAAGAATGGGAGAGTACACTAGGCATAAATGGGTTAATATTTGAGCGCCAGACAGATACAGCCGACTGTTGAGCCTTACTTAAGTTCATTACCACTATGTAGTATATAATGACACAGTACTGATATATCTAAAATTAAAACACATTGAATACGGATCATTCTGCGTCTGTAAAGTATTTAAGTTAACTGTAACCAATTAAAGCCATCCGATAATGTGCATAATTTATGTATGTAATTAAAGTAAATGCAATCATTGGTTGAGAATAGAAACAATTCTGATGTAACAAATGGACATATACTATTAGAAATAGTTTGACTACGTGTTTCGCAGGTCCGTACCTATATGTAGTCGTGAAGACGCGGATGCGACCTGTAAATAAACCTTGAATACACACACAAACTACGTGTTTCTATGACAGTCATTTATAAAAGCAACGATTTCTAAATTTAAATTTAATTTAATTTACCATAAAAAGTGTTGTGGTCCCAATTGAAGCCGATAAGCATATGGGAGATTTAGTAAAATTAAAGTGGAATTGCTACATTGTCATGTTAAGACAAACAGCGAGCAATGTTATACATGCGATCTAAACCGTATGTAAAACCAATTATTTATTAATTTTATAACGAGAATGTGTTCAATTTGTTCGGCCCATACAAGTTGAAAAGGTCGGCCAATACGAGATTCAGTTAATCAAAGACCAGGAAAAACTCGGCCTTATATGAGAATCTAAAATTTCGACAACTTCGACACCGATTTTCAAATGATACTTTTTGGTACCCCGGTATACTTTCAGGTACCCAATCTTTCTTAATAAAAAAAATCGTACCCAATATATTTTGTAACAAATTCTTTCGTATCCACATGTTTGTTGTACCCAAATTTTTTTCGTACCAAAATTGTTTTCGTACCAAATTTTTTTTTCGGACCCAAATTTGTTTGCGTACCCATATCTGACAAAAGTGGGCATGAAAATTGTGGGTGCGAAAACAAATTTGGGTACGAAAAAAATATTGGCTACGCAAAAAAAAGAAAATACAGCCCTATTGTCCTTCGGCATGCGGCCTCGAGCCAATACGGCTGTCTTCAGCTCAATAACAAAGCCAATACGAATTATTGAACTAATTAACAACATTATACTATAAGCGGATATAAAATTTATAACAGTCCTGTCTCTGACAAATATAAAATGTTCGCTTGGAAAAAATACGTCAGTCTGTTATTACTTTATGTCGAGCGTATTACAACAATGGTTACTGCCCTAATGATGCGGCATTTTTCAATACTTCGCATTGAAAGTTTCATGGACGTGCTCCGCGTTTTCATCATTGTAGATTTATAAATGGTATTCAGTTTTAACAGTAGTAGATACGAACAAGAATTGCTCTCCTGTAGAATGTATGGATATTCATTGTTTGCAATATTAAAACTGCATGTTTACGTTTTCATTTACAGTAGTTTTTTAAACAAAGTTTACATGTAGTTGGCTTCTTGTTTTGTGTTTATGCGAGTATGTAGTTATGTGCCAATAATACGGCAGTAAATGTTATTCGATTTTATTAACGTTTGGTAACGGTCTAATATCCTGAACCCCTTACACAAAATCCTGAATCCGCGCTTGCAAGTATTATGGCTAATGCTTTTGACAACATTTTCTATGAACAATCAATAGTTTCTGTTTACAAAAGCAATTGAATGCAAACATACTTGTGTCATGTAAATCTGATACTATTGGTTGTTTGGTGGAAAGTAACCTATTCAGTAAAGTGTTTAAAAGCGTGTATAAATATAGAAACGTGTGAAACAATAGTTACTAGATTGTAGTCAATGCGTTTTCCTAGATAAGTCAAATCGATGAATAAATATAGTTTTGAATCAAGAGCCGTGTGTTGGGAATTCGGGTTGTCAACCCCTTTCAGGAATGCATTGCTCTGCTGCGCATTTTCATTTCAAAATAACCAAATACACCAGGAGTATGAAGGCTGAGAGAATGCATAGCGGCCGTGCTCTATGAAATGATTGTGCGTAAAGTGTCGTCCCAGATTAGCATGTGCAATGCGCACAGGCTAATCAGGAACGACACTTTCCGCTTTTATGATATTTTTCGTTTACAGAGAGTCTTCTTAGCAAAAATCAATTTTTGGCGAAAAGTGTCGTCCCTGAAAACACTTTACGCACATGCAATAAACCCCCTTTTCACAGAGCGTTGCTCACTATTATTTGCAATAACACGTTATGACAAATGTTTGCGTCATCTTGGAACGTAACCTCAAAGCGTCTCAGTTAAAACTTAAAGGGATCTTTTCACGCTTTGGTAAATTGACAAAATTGAAAAAAGTTGTTTCAGATTCGTAAGTTTTCGTTTTAGTTATGATATTTGTGAGGAAACAGTAATACTGAACATTAACCATGCTCTAATATAGCTATTATATGCATCTTTTGGCGATTTTAAAACCTCAAAATTATAAAGCGTTGCAACGCGAAACGATTGAATAATTTGGAGAGTTCTGTTTTTGTCGTTAAATTTTGTGAAACTACGAAGATTGCTTATATAATGTATAAAATACGTCAAGAATGTGTACTCGGCGGAATAGCTCAGTAGGCTAAAGCGTTTTTACTTCAGGACTCTGGCAGGACTCCAGGGGTCACTGGTTCGAAACCTGCTCCGGGCAATGTTCTTTTCCTTTTTTTATTTTTTTTCTTGATTTTTTACTGGAGCTTTTATGATCCAATGTTTACATTTATCAATATAAAGCATTTAATGAATAAGTTAAAAAATGCCAAAATCTGTGAAAAGGCCCCTTTAATGTAATATCTTTAAATCCTTCTTTTTATTCCCTAAGTTTGTTTTTTTACATTAAACAATTTAAACTTTATTTTTAGCCCTTTATCATTCGCAGTATAGATTTACTGCGAATGATCAAATGGTTTAAGGCTATATAAAGTTTGAATATAGAGAATAATAGGTTTAACACGTGTTGATTATATATCAGGTTTATCATGCGAGGTTAAAAAAACAAAAAGCACGAGCCTTGGCGAATGCTTTTTCGTTTTCATGTTGAGCATGATAAACGTGATATTTAATAAATACTTATCTATTATTCTATTTATCCCACTTTTTATTCAGTAAACCTTTTTTTAAACAAAATTAGTTTAACTGGATAATTTCACTGGATTTATGACGTCATTTTGTCGAAAAAATGACGTCATTTCGTGCCGTGGTTTATTACTTTATAGCAGAAATTTAATCAACGGGGCTGTAATCAACCGAATTCAATGCAAAAGATCGTAATAAGATAATTTTTCTGGCCTGAAAGGTGTCGATTATACCTGATTTTTTTTGCTTTGAATATGAATACATTCATAATTTTTCGGGTTGAGGTTAAATTATCGTAAGGTACGGCAAAAAGAAGTCTAATTATAAAAACTTACAAAATAACACATTTCCAACAATGCGTATTTTAAGCCAACTCAAGGGGTAAACTGTCTCGTGGGTTACAGAACTATGTATGCTTTAATTAAAATATGTAAGAATTTCATATAGATATCTATTTATTACTACAAAATGACAATTATACAATTATTTATTAATTATTTAAACGTACTTACTTCTTTGATGGCATCATAATATTCATGTCCGGTGCGTATTCCACAATATATTAAACTATTTTAATTTCACGTAGAATGTTGATATGCATTGTTAAAAGCAAACGTTCCAATTAAACACTATAAGGTAGTTCCAATTGATCTTACTAATATTTATTGTCATACACACACAATTAACTAATTGGATGAAACTTCGCCAGGTGTGAAGTTACCCATTGATTATCGATACAGCATCTGTTAACCATAATGTCGCTAGATCGAGCGCGATTTTATTGATCGCCTTGAGTAATATTGTAGCATTTGTTTCTCGATGCAAGATACGAAACAAACGGATTCCGGACAATCGGTAAACAATAAAACTTTACGCGGTTTTATTAAACAATATAAAATTCAAAGACGAGTTTTTTTACATCAGAAAATGTAATTTCTCGATATCAATATTTATTTTATTAGAAAAAAATATTTGTACTTATAATTCGAAATGTTGATACACAAGTGCGTAAATAATAGTAGAACGGCGCCTAATACTTAACTAGATATAATACAGAATAATATATACAAACAAGAGACGTGTTTGTCAGAAACACATATGCCCCCTACTGCGCCGCTTTGATACATGTTTTTTTACCTTTGACCTTGAAGGATGACCTTGACCACTCAAAATGTGCAGCTCCATGAGATACACATGCATGCTAAATATCAAGTTGCTATGTGAAGGGACATAGAACTTATGAGCATTTTTCGAAACCTAAACGCGAAACCTAAACGAAAATTGTGACGGAAAGACAGACAGACGGACGGACGGTCCGATCACTATATGCCCTCCTTCGGGGGCGTAAAAACAATCCGGGATTCAGCAAAAGTGCACACAAATCCATACAAACAGAGCAGAGTGGCGATAGAGGGCAGTAAAATTCATGAACATAAAAATCGGCACTTGAATATTAATATTTTTATAATTTGTATTACCAAATTAAGTCTTATCGAGTGTGCGTTGCACGGTTTAAAAACAAGTATAAGTCACACCGAAAACTTTTCGAGATTGGTGAAGTACCTCAGACGTCATAGTAAAATCATATATGAATATGTTATACATATTTAAAACCTCTATTGATGAATTTCTGTCGAGTAAACTATTAAAAATTATTCCGATGTAATAAACGTGATATCAACTAGATATTGCATACACTAGCCTACATAATAATCAAAGTCACCACATGCATATTGCATGTTTGGAATTCCACTGTTTACCAAAAATGTTATTGATTAATTCCCAATATCAATTTCAGTTTACTGGTGAGAAATCATGTCGTATATACGCATGCCGAGCCAAGAACACATACCAGACGTTCTTCTTGTCTAATGTTGTCTGTACTAGGATATGAAGTTAACTGTCTGTGTAATGTAACTACGTGGTTCTTAATAAGCCATGAAATACTGAACATGAATCGAGCCTCTTTCTGGGAAAACTGGGCTTAACCCTTTGCATGCTGGGAAATATGTCGTCTGCTAAAATGTCGTCTGCTGAATTTCTAAAAAATTCAAAGAATACTATCAGAATAGCAAACAGTTTGGATCCTGATGAGACGCCACGTTTTGTGGCGTCTCATATGGATCCAAACTGTTTGCAAGGGCCTTTAAAATTCGGTTCCCGCACTGAACGGCTTAATGCATGTGCGTAAAGTGTCGGCCCAGATTAGACTGTGCAGACCTCCAAGACTGGATTTGTGTTTATATTGAGAATATTGTGCGATTTTCAGATAAACATCAAGTTTATCATGCGAGGCTTAGAACCATGTTAGCGCGAGGCATGCCGAACGCTACCATGGTTCGAGCCGAGCATGATAAAATTGATCTGTATCCAAAACTCACATAATATTCTATTCATCCTATTATTTCCTTTTTTTCCATTAAAAAATATAAAATATCGCATTTTTGACGATTTTATCTTTCCGTAGTTGACAAAAACATATTCTCCAATTTTTTGAAAACCCACATCTGATCTTAAAATAGCGATAATATAAAGATCGATATTCATCTGGTTATAGGATAAGAGACTTCATATAAAGAAAAATCAATACAATCGGAAAGTCTCGACCCTGATTAGCCTTTGCGGACTGCACAAGCTAATTTGCGACGACACTTAACGCCATGCACTAAGTCCAGTGTTCCTAGAAGGCGTCTCAATTGGTCAGGTACGTCCGTCATTGATTGACATGCAGCCACTGGTCAAATTGACCAGATGCCAAGTTTGCGATCGATCCGCCCACATGTTATGCTTATTCCGTTAATGCGACACGCGTTTTTCGGACAATACGGCGGCGTTAAACGGCATCTTATCAATTGTTTTTCTTTAGTTGGATTGCCTCTGGTGTGAAGTGAATGATTAAAAGATCGATAAAATTCGACTTGACCAACCAATCTAGAAATTGTGACAAATATTCTTTCCAACAGATTCTATTATAAGTTAACGATTACAGTTTGACATTTATTGAACAGTACTTAAGATCCTTTGAACCAACAATAAGTGGACCTCCAGTGGTCAAAACAAACCCTCGTAAATGATTAAGGCCGAAGGGTTCTATGATTGCTATAATTACCTCTGTGAGTCATGTTGTATGCTTCAACCTTGACGCCCTCTCGGATGGTCGGTAAATACACAGTATGTCCGTAAATTAAAACATCGACGACACGAACTATAAGACCATCTCAAAATATATTTCTTGTAAGTGGTGATTACATACGATGTTCCATCCGTTTGAATTTACTTTTAGCTTCTTCACCAGAAACTAAGGCCGTTCGAGGTATTCGTTTTGCGGAAGCATGAGGGTTAAGAACATGGTGCAAATAAATTCACGAATTATCGCAACACTTGATTGCGCATGTCCGGAAGTAATAAACACACTCAAAGTACCAATAGTCAGTAAACACTTCCTTCAAACTAGCAAGATTTACAATACCACCAACGGCGGTGTCAATGTACATGAATTAGAAACAAACCAAAGAGTAAATCCAAGTCCAAACTTGTCAAGTCAATAGCGCTATCAGTCCATAGATTTTTAAACATGGATGGTTATTATGGACGATATCAGTTGTTAAAACAAAATTCTAGGCCAATATGAGGCTCGTGGCAGATCGATGTCTAACCAATGAATACGCCTGCAGGGTTCGAAATCGGCAGATTCTTAGAATAAAACTGCGTTGTATCTATTGGAAACATACTGTCGTTTACGATTCAGAATATTAACCGCACGTTAATGGGGATGCAGTCCGGACGTGGTCATGGATATTGCAACCGTGGTCTGAATATGATTTTGCATTGAGAAAACATTTATGCTTAAATGGTGTACACTAACAAATATTTCGTCTAAACGTTGTCTTGCATAGCAATTTTGTTGGGTAGCGGTGGTTTAAAATCTAGAATAACATTTACTGTGCTAAACAAATAGAGTTTTTGTCCATATATATTTATGAATTGTAAATCGTTTGATTAAGTACGATATCATCTTAAGTGTTTGGATTCTATAATGATCGCACCATATATCAATTAGTTGAAGCATAACATTAAAAATGTTTGGCCTCTAGACAGCTGATGGTAGTCCGAGACCCTGATATGCTTGAGTATCAGAACTTTAGACTGCGATGCAATCACAGAGTATTACAATACAAAGATTGAAGGAATTTTTGATAAAAAAGTCGACAAATATCCCAAATACAAACAACAACAAACTTAGAAGAAAATCTTTTTTTTTTTAAATATCTAACTGGCTTAAGTAGCAACATCCGTATTGAAACCGGTCAATTACTTACGATGTGGTAATACTTACTCTTATCGGCCCCATACACGCTAGGCTTCCGATAGCTCGATTAAATGAGTCGTGTTCTGAGAAAACTGGGCATAATGCATGTGCGTAAAGTGTCGTCCCAGATTAGCCTGTGCAGTCCGCACAGGCTAATCAGGGACGACACTTTCCGCTTTAACAATATTTTTCGTTTAAAGAAAATCTCTTCTTAGCAAAAAACAGTTTAGGCGGAAAGTGTCGTCCAATATTAGCCTGTGCGGACTGCACAGGCTAATATTGGACGACACTTTTCGCACATGCATTTAATCCACTTTTCACAGAGCACGGTTCATATACTTAATTGAAATAACTGTCGTTTTTTTATAAGAACAAATGCCATTTTTAAAAAGCATGCTTAGATTTTTTACGTAGGACATGAGCTTTAAATCATAAAACCATGGTATAAAAACATGTTAGTTTTTTTTAATAATATTTGAATCCTGTTGTGATATGGATTTTAAAATCTACAGATATAATTTTTTAATCTTAACATAGCGAAACCCTTCAACCATAGGAATGCAATGACAATATATAAGTAAATAAAACACGATTGACTGCATCCGATACGTTATACCCAAATTCCGCAGTGTACGAATTTGCCAACCGTATATTATAAATTTAGCAAACTTTTTTTAAACGTTAAAGGTACAGAAATGGAAAACATATGGATAAATGACATTTTTAATGGACGCTAGAAAATATACACGGAATCGAAAACGATAAAAGTTTTAAATGCCGATCGTAAAAATATATTTGGGATTTAGGACTGCAACGGAAATAGACTGCTAATAATTTAGAAATGGTATCCTTTAAGCGGGCGTGATATTTTCTAAATATGAATGTCTTATCTCAAAATAAGGACACAACAAGGGAAGAGGACAACTACAACAGGCGAGGCATGGTATTAGGGGAGATAAGCCTGGGTTATGGTTAGGTTAGGGTTAGTGTTAGAGGCAGTGTGACTGACCTGATTTCAACTTTTAACCAGTGTGACTGACTTGACCTCAAATTTGAGCCAATGTGACTGACTCATGCCTGCTTCACATTCTCCCAATGATCTAAAAAATTTGCAAATTTTGATCAGCATTCTTCAATTGGTAAAGGAAATATATACCGGACAAGAAAATACTTAAAAAGGCTAAACCTAAAAAATCTTGAGAAGGCGTAAGGGACTCATGCTACCTGCACGCCGTCTCAATTACTTGAATATTTAAGCACATATTGATGAAAATCGTTCAAGGCTAAAAAGCGATATGGGGTGTGCCAGACAATGGATTCTCAAACCTTTGGCCTTGAAGAAAGACATTGACCATATCTTGCTTATGCATTCTGCGCATCGTCTCAATGCATTAACATTTGAGGCAAGTTTGATGAAAATCCGCCAAAAGGTATGAGAGATACTGAGCCCACACGAAAGTGTTATGTACAGACTGACTGACGGAGAGACGTACAGACTGACTGACGGAGAGACGTACATACTTACTGACGGAGAGACGTACAGACTGACTGACGGAGAGACGTACAGACGTACGAAGGGTATTCCTATAAGCCCCCATCCCTTGGTGTGACGTTGAATACTCAATTACGTAACTACAGTAATCCTACACGGGTTCTTTACGGTGAAATTAGACCATGGACATATTGTTTCGATCAAGTTGTTCTGTGTGCGTTCTAATATTTAATAGTGAACAAGCGAAAATTTGACTTCTAATTGTCGTTCGGAGAAATGTTCACGAATTACATTGAACCGTTGATTTGAATGTGCAAGATGTTATGGATCCAGAGCATGTTTGAAAATGGCGGGTCTTAAAATCAGGAGAAATGTTAATTGTTAATGTACGGACAAGATAATTCAATGTCAGATCTAAAAGATGGTATGATCATTAACGCCACTAAAACTATTTTTAATATAGAAAAGTTAATTAATGTGTTGTTAAGAATCCGTTTAATTGAACAATATGGTCAAGATCCGGGGGCCCTTCTTATCAAACATCGTACGACATTCTCACCTTACGATGCACTTTTTTCGAAGCGCCATATATACGTAACCGTCAAATTTATAAATACATTTGTTGAACATTTCCATTCATTTCCAAAGAAGTTGTCAAATATCCTTAATATTTGAAACATACAGGTCATAATCACTTATATTTCAAATTACAAAATGCAATTGCAAGTTAACAATGTCGCACGATATTTGATAAGACGGACCCCGGAAATATAGGTCTCTATTGTTCTTTAAAAAAGCCTATGATGGGATTTGCTTAGACTAGTCTTAATAACACTTCTATGATAATGATCCACTTAAAACGGTCTTAAACACAACGCATGATCCCAGAAGGATTTTCATCGCTTAGTAATACACTGACGGTACTTTAGCCGCAGTTGTCATTCCTTTATCCACAGCTCAGTGCTAGTCTGGTGACTCGCTATACGGCGTGTTTCTGTTACTAGAAAGAGTGCATTATCGTGACGTCATCAAAGAAAAACATTAGAAATTCAATATTTCCAATACAGGGTCATGAATGCGAATCATGTGCTAGTCAAAGTCGTAGTCAAAGTCTGAGGTTGAGTTCAAATTTATGTTTAAGTTAATTATTTATGAATACGGCTCCTGATTGCGTGAAACGACTTGTTGAGCTGATGTGGTATGCTGAGCGATAGGGCAGACCTACCGATCCAGAAAAGATATTGCACGCACAAAAGATCCGCAAATCCATAAAGTTTAAAACGAGCCTCGTTCTGTGAAAACTGGACAGAATGCATGTTCGTAAAGTGACGTCCCAGATTTTCATTTGAAATCATCACAGGATACTCAGGGACGACACTTAACGCATAAAATGGATTTTTGCTTAGAATACTTCATTTACCCCAAATATACAATTAAAGCGGAAATTGTCGTCGCTTCTTAGCCCGTGCGGACTGCACAGGCTTATCTGGGACGAATATTGAATCCCATGCATTAAGTCAAATTTTCCCAGAACGATGCGCAATTATATCCAAACAACAGATGATTGATGGAAAATGCAATTTGGTTTTCATAAATAAACGTGTATTTGAGTAAAGCAAAACACTTTACACATGTTAATCCCATTATCTACCTCTTTAGTTTCCTGATAATACGAATGAAGGGATTCAAGATGTTCCACAGATAGCTCACCTGTGTCATTATTTTTGGGTGATGCAAATTGATGTCTCCTTGTATATTGACAACGAGACCTCTTAGGCGTGGGGGCACAGGGGCATGATTTCAACACTCCTTGTACATTACCAATATCTCATGTCACATACGAGCACATATCAAAGCTTTTGGATGAGTGCTTTAAGAAAAGACGATTAAAAAAACACTATTTTGAACTTAAATTTTGAAATAAATCACGTGATTCATAGGATATGGCGTCTTTTTAACCCATCATATCATACCGATTTGAACAAAATATTTTAGAAAACCAGATTAAGATATTACAAACGAAATGATCAACCCAGTTGCTTATCGGTTTCTGGTGAAAAGTTTTTTTAATTCCATTGTCAGGCTTAACAATATTTTTTGCTTTGGAATTCTACATTTGGTATGGACCGTGACGGTCTTGATAACCTTATAAAAGAGTGTCACGCGAGAATGTTTGCCGTGAAGCTCCTTGAAAATCTGCCGACGGACGACGCGTGGTGAACAAAATGCGATCAGAAATACTCGAAATGAGAAAGTCATGCAATTGAGTGATTTTTTTTCCTCAAAACAAGTGAGATGTACGCCTAGTAAGTACATTTGTTAATGTCTATGAAAAGTACTGGTCGGAGAGAGAATGTTTATATTGATAACCCAAACGTCTACCGTAATTCAATTGTGTAATTAATTGTGAAGTAATGTCAATCATGAAATTCGATAAAATTCCGGCGATTAAGTGCACGATCCGACGCAATCAATGCCGGGTAGATGAAATTGATGTTGGAATGGACTCTGTTGACACATGCTTCACAATCTGAGAAGACGAGAAAGAGAATGTAGTTGACATAGATTTAAGTAGATATATATGGGCCGCATTCTGTCAAAATGGGGTTTAATGCATGTGCGTAAAGTGTCGTACCAGATTAGCCTGTGCAGTCCGCACAGGCTAAGTAGGGACGGTACTTTCCGCTTTTATGATATTTTTCGTTTTAAGAAAGTCTCTTCTCAGCAAAAATCCAGTTTAGGCGACATTTTACGCATGTGCATTAAACCCCTTTTTCACAGAAAACGGCCAAAATATATATATCATGATTTGTACATTCAGTAGATATGAAAACACTGTGTTATAGTAATAATTGAGACAGTGACTTGCGCATATTCTGTGTGGATATATGTAGTTTTAATACATGTATTTTTCTAGTTTTTATTGTTAGCTTCCAAGTGCTAATTAAACTATGTGGATTTCAATTTCAGAGATTAAATTAGATATATGGCGTTTTTCACTCTATTATGCAAATTATCCACGATGCGTTACCCTGTCTTACAAGAAAGCTTTCTTGAACAAATCAGGATCAATGATTTCTATGACGTCAAACGCGTTCTCAAGGGAAAAATCGCGGAGTTAACGAAATGATATTTTTGCATGTTTCATTTTATGGAGCTTGTTTGGTGTCAAACGAAGAAGCAGGCGCTAGAAATGGAATCAATATTCAGAATTTCGTCTGCTGGAATGCTAAGCGCAGGCGATGTTTCGTCGAATAATCAAAGAAGGATCAGGAAAAATTAGACAAAAACGGCATAGCGGGAGAGGCGATTTTGTGTCTGAAAAAAGGTTCCCGAAATAAACGGAGTTTTAAAACAGAATTTATAAATCATTTAATAAACGTATGTGCCTGTTTTGTTGTTGGGTTATACAACAGCACTACAAAGATCTAAGTATGGTGTGCTTAATGCTTTTGGGTGTAAAGACACTATATTGTAACTTCCAAGAGACATTTTTTTCTTATACAAAAATCCCACACCTAAAATGAAGTGTGTGGGCAGTAAGCTACAATAACTTTAGTCATGTGAAATTGATAAGTATTGTACTATTTTTAAACAAAGTAATAAAACGGCGAAAAAATACACCATAAGAAAACGCATAACGGGAGTATTTGTTGAGTCGTGTTCTGAGAAAACTTGCCATAATGCATGTGCGTAAAGTGTCGTCCCAGATTAGCCTGTGCAGTCCGCACAGGCTTATCAGGGGCGACACTTTCCGCTTTTATGACATTTTTCGTTTAAATGAAGTCTCTTCTTAGCAAAAATCCAATTTAGGCGGAAAGTGTCGTCCCTGATTAGCCTGTGCGGACTGCATTTAGCCGAGTCTTCTCAGAACGCGACTCTGTTTAATCACACGCGGACTAGTTCAATGCAGAGATCTATCTTGAATACGGCCATGGGTTTAATACTCGTACAACACTTATTAGCATTACAGCATAAAGCATACATGTATTGACTCGGCCACGTATAACACAAATCGCCCCATTGGCTCAAAACGGTACAATGGGCGTTTTAATTTCAATGTCACATGGTATCTTTTTGCGCCAAGGGGGCCGAAATAAGCATAGCACATTAATACATCGATTCTTTGAGTAAGAGCCTGCAGAATGTTCTGAATAAACCAAATAAGTTATTACACTTTGTTTCATTTGTATTAAAAACAAAAAATACAAATAAAACTATACTCGTGTGAATAGTTCACTTTTAAAACCATGTTATACTACATATTTAAAATTAAATCATATTAATACACACATTTTGTTCTCGTACTTAAACCCCAATCTTCATCTCTGATCTTTCTAAACCTTTCTCGTTTCATTCTGCTCTCGTTTTACCTTCAAATTTGTTCCAAAATTTGCTGTTCATTAAATGCGTATGCAGTCAGCTAATAATATTTTTCTTTAAAAATATATACAATTCACACGTTAGACGCTCTCATTTCTCTGAGCATTCCCCGATTTCGAGCTTGAACAAAACTAAATGCTTAAGGTTAAGAAGGAAGCATGTTTAGAACATGAATTGCGAATAAGGACTATTCAACCAGCTAATTTTAGAGTATTAAAGGCGCATGCAATTGTCATTTCTTGATTATAGTCATTGCTGCAGCGAACATGGAACGATCTGTACGTCATCACAGCATATTTTCTCAATTTCAAATTGGACGTCGATTGTTTATTTGCCACAGCCAGAGGCATGGGAGTAATTGAGCACTGCCTATCAACTGAACTAATAAAACGACAGGATTTATTCATTCGGATCTACTAGAGGGACTTTATGATCCATCATTCCATTGGTTATTGATAAAGACCAAACCATGGCGGAGACACCTACGCCGAAAAACAATTGCCGGTACGACTTTTGTATATTTGATTGTCTATCGTGTGGTTATGTACACAAGTTTGGAATAATATTTGAAATATTTATACCTTAGAAATAAAATATTTTCGAATATTCTCGACTTGTAAACAATTGATATAGGATATTCGGTATACCTTTGCTATAGCTCATTTATCCCACACGAAAACCTTACGCACACATCCGCCACCAAGGAATATATGACATTTATCTTATCCCTTTTATGAAATAATCGGAATGTTTCGGTGAATGAATTTCACTTGACAACCAAGTGGAGGGTAATTGTATGAAAATAATATCAAAGTCATTTCTTTCTTTGATATGGCGCAACCTCATTGATCATGGAGACCAATAATAACGATAATTATGGTTAATATATGCAAACTCACCTAATTGGAACAAACACATTTTTAGTATGACCGTATTATTTAATGACCATAAATTCCACAACTTGGTGTCAAAGTAAATGATTAATCATGAACAAATATTGGTTCGATCCGTTGATTATATTCTCGTAATATATTGTTGATTTGAAACTATTGATACGAAGTCACAACAAATTATTTTTGAACGTACATGTTCGGTATCATTTATGTTTTTGACTAGCAGTCTCTTTCAAAACAACTGTTCGACAGCATGTAAGCGAGATTATCTCATAAACAAATCGATTCACACCGCACTGAGTTTTCTCCCATGAATTATTGTTCCTGGCCTGTTATTCCAACAGTTAAAAATATGAACACACCTGCGTGAAAAATACTGACTAGATCTAAGATGAATAAATACATCCAGAAATGTATCAGTTCAAGAAAGCATCACTTGTATGGAATGAAATAAGAAAATCCACATATTTATTTTCCATGCACTAAATCGTTCTTCAGGACAGTAAACGATACTGCTGATAAGAAGTTACACTACAAGGGACATCATGCCCATATACAGTCGCAAAATCATCTTGAATACAAAACGATACGGACGGACAAGGACTTATTAAAGTAAGCGTATAAAGCATATGAGGCGCGCTCTGGGAAGACGCACATGTGTAAATATCTGCACAGGCTAATCTGGGACGAAACTTTACGCACCCTCATTAAGCCTGTTTTTTTTTTCTTTAGCGAAGCTAATATATTAAAAGTCGTCCCTTTCATAGCATTCAATAATATGCCTATGTAAACAGAAAAACAATAATTCTTAAATGTTTTAGCATATGATATTCGACTTCAAGGTGCGCTATAAATATGCATTTAAGAGACAGCAAATAAGGTCTCTTCCATGAAAACAGACACGAATCGTCTCCATAAGCATTTGGCTATCAACAAAATCGCGTTTTAATCCATTTGTATACATGTACTTCAAACTGTCTATTATATGTAAGTGTTTGTAAATGAATGTGTATATACAATAAAATAAGTTTAAACTAAACTAATCGCGTTTCAATGTTAATGTACACCTACAGACTACTCTAGAGAGGGTACTCACTCGGGATAGTTTTTCACATCCTTAAGGCGGGTTTGCAGGATGGCGCAAGATTTGAAATCGGATGTGTCGACCGCCCGACGGCGGCTGATGGATAGCCGCGGCGCGTTCTCGTCAAGCGCCCGGAAGTGCATCCCAGGACTGTGCAAACCGCCTGACAGTGCCGAGACGGCCAGCGACGCCCGCCGCCTCGGGTGTCGACTTCCGGTCGCCCCGATCATTGTACGGGCCTTGTAACGCAGATGAGCATTCGCTGTTGAAGAGAAAACACAATTATTTGATCATGTTTGTAAAATAATGTATGTAAGATTGGAAACATGCACTCAAAAATTGATTCGCCTAATGCTGTGTATGTAATCATCCAGGGCCAAATCTAAAGACGTATAAGAAACATTTTAACTTGGGAAATGATAACTTACAGACTGTTCGTCTTTTATCTATTTACTTTATTAAAATACCATTTCATGCGACATGAGTTTGACTTGAATAAAGTCACATATAAACAAACATATCACTATCGTACAAATAATCAAACATTCGTCGATAAAATACACAACACTTCTTTCTTGATGAAAGCAATTTCGCAATATCTGATCACGAATACATCTCACTGTGTTTGGGAGGGATTATCTGAATAAACCACGTGTGCGTAAACAATTTTACGCACCTCACTTTCGAAAACACAAGTTGTTCAGAAACTAGTCTGGTTTTGTATAGCTTTTATAGTATTCATAGTTATTAGTATGTTAAGGGAGTTAAACCATACTTGTAAATGGGCAAATCTTAATAATCGTGTTTGTTAACCTTTGTAATCGATTTATATTCTGGTTTAATTGAGAGAATCGAGCACAATAAAAATATAGAAACAAGTGAGAGAAATGCAGAGATGACAATAAAAGTAAAAGTTAAAGAACTATAGTCATTGTTGTGTTAAGTAAGTGTGCCCCATAGGAACATTCAACCCGTAGTCAAACAAATGAATCTTGATCTTGGAAACCATTACATTATGCAGTTCGAACACGCTAATTGGGGACAAAACGGTTTGCTTTTTTAAATTTTCGTTAAAAGGAAGTCGCTCCTAAAATAAAATAAAAGTAAGATGGAAAGTATCTTTCATAATTAGCCTCTGCTGACTGCACATGCCAATCAAGGACGATACATTACGTACATGCATCAAGTCCCATTTCCCCGGAGCGCGGGTCATATCTATAACTGACTACAAACGGACTGTGCATGTTTGCCAGGTACGGCCTGTCAGAGGAACACATGCGAGATCGGCAAGCACTCCTCGGACCTTTTCACCACGTACGGGTATAATCTAATACATGCTTTATTTTTTTATAGAAAATACACATGTATGAACTTAAAAATGATCATCAATCATCGTTTCTTTCTAATTTCTATGCACTTCTTTTTTTCTCTGACGTCATTTTTTTTTCAATTGATTAGCCAATAGTGTCACTTCTTTCTTATGCTTGTTTTGCATGTTAACGTTTTAGTATATTTTCATTATCTCTCTACCCATGGATACCTATAATTGATCGAACAAAATTGTCAAGTCCTAATTGTGTAGATTGCATAAAAGCGATCAACTATCGCCAATAATAATTGATCAACAAAAAGTGTCCGTTCCTAATTGTGCAGATTGCATCAATGCTACCAACAAGTACCCTGTTGCTGAATTGCAAGTACTTGTATAACCACGATCTTTGTAATTGATTATTTATCATCGCGTTCGTTGTACAGTCTGTACAAGGTCTCTTACTTTTACTACTTGTTCTTGGCAGGAACGGAAATTGGTTCTGGATTTATAGCTCTCTTTAAGTCGAGGAACTATGTGATCAGTACGGGTGACATGTTCTGGTGACAAACTCGGCCGAATGGACATTAACGTACAATATAATCAATTGTTTCGATATTGTAAAATTTACGAATTTAACAATGGAATCGCCATTTTAATTTTAAAATCAAATAGTAGATTCGGATAGTTATTTGTACATATTGTGGATATTGTACAAGAGATTTGTTTTATTTTTAAACGTTTTCCAAACGACAATGTTTTATGCACTGTTATTTGTTTTCAAATGTCTCTTTTAAAAAATGCATGTGATGTATTTTTGATGCGACAATATGAATACACGTGCACAATAAAGTGATAAAGTTTCATATATATAAATATACATTTCAAAGCAACATCATATTTAGTTTAATTATAACAAGGTAAGGTCTTTAGGATAATTTAAATAATACGAGTTTTCTGCATAAACAGATCTGTCACAGAAAAAAATATTTTTCAATATTAACAAGAACCCCCCAATTGAATATCAAAACAACAACAACAACAACTTTTTATTTACAATTATTAAAAAAGTCACACTTACAACAGCTTTGCTGTTTCGTCAACTTAAAAGCGTTAAACAAAATACGACATTTTCAAGATCATTGCACAATTTCAGCATATTTGTTTATTATGCATTTGTCAAAGTCAAAGTATAACATAACCTAGCCTAACACATTGTTTACTGAACACTCTAGCATCAGTAATATAAATTTGTCAACAAAGTTGCTACTATATTTTGATTTCATAATAGACCGTGATATTCATAAAGGCCCATACATTCATGCATCGTATACATAACCGAGTTAATTACAGAAAACATAGTAACAACATTTCTCATTCTGCCGCACTACTTTTTTCTCAATGTAATGAATACCCATACTCAATAGTATTCAGTAAAACAAAAATGTTTTAATATTCGGTAATGTAATACAAAAAACACCCCTATCGGGATAACAAACAACCTTTTCTTTCTATGATATGCTTTACATTTCATATGTGCTACAATCTATATTGCGAATTTTGCGAATATACTATAATTCGGAATTTATAATCAAACCAAAACTGCCTGTAAAAAACAATAGAACAAAGGCTTTCTATATAACGTAAAAGCGGTATGTGGCTTGTATCCGTAAATATGTGATTGTTGCTTCACTCTGATAATGTTAATTCAGAATGATAAGAAATAATAACACATAATATCCTTAATAGATATCGACGCTATTTCTGACCAAAATGAGCCTCACTCTGTGAAAATGGGGTTTAATGCATGTGCGTTAAGTGTCGTCCGCAGTTCGCACAGGCTAATCAGGGACGACACTTTACGCTTTTCCTGTATTACTATTCTTGAAAGGAAGACAGTTCTTGACAAAAGTCCAGTATGCAGAGGCTAAAATATATCGGAAGTGGGGAAAATCTCGCGGCAATTGACGCTGCCGACGCGGAAATCGAGTCTGGGGTGCAAATACTGCGTAATTGGTGTTTGTAAAGTGGTTGTACAGCAGGGGACAGTCGAGTTTACTCTCGCTTTTAGACTCCTGTGTTTGTAGAAATAACCGAATATTAACGCATCCATCATCAACAACATATAAAAGATTTATTTCTTAACATCGCTATTGAACGTTATGAAAAGCATTTCCGTTGCACAAACCAACAACAAAACACCAACGTATAACGGTTCCCGAAGGAAAATTTTTAAAAATTAATGAGCATATTCTGTTAAAACTGCATATGAGCATAACACTATCATACCTCCAAACATGCATAAGTTAATTAAATACATCACATATGAAAAGACAATTGCAGTTATACGATACAGCAATCGTGCATGCTATAGTATTTGCAGTTGTCTTCTAATTTCAATAACTGCAAGAAAAATGCATATTATCAGTATAGTAACATTGATATGCTTGCGTGAATATACTTATTCAAAAGTTAGTATTTAAAAATATCATTAACTGCATTGAAATTGATCAAACTGGCCTTTATAGAGTTCATTAATGCTGGAACTGATCAGTGCTTAGTAAAGTTCACTTTCGAAACACACACGTCGTACATGAACTTTTAGCGTATCATTTTTAGTGATGAAGCACACATGAGCCACGTTGTGGGAAAAAAGGGCTTAATACACATGCGTCAAGTGTCGTCCCAGATAAGTATGTTCATTCCTCAAAGGAAAGTGACAACACTTTCTGCCTTCAGTGGGTATTCGTGAGGAAGAGGCCTTATTAAAACAAAACCTTCCATAAAGAGAAATGTGTCGCGCCTGATTAGCTTTTGTAGCCTGCACAGGCTAATATGTGACATCACTTTACGCACATCTATTACGCCCTGTTTTTCAGAGCGAAGCCCACATAGTTACCATGGACATTAAATTAAAAACGTTAATAACTTATAGTTTTTAGCATTCTATATACATATTATTGTCCCGACTTGCAAAGTTGTCCCTGTGACAATGAACATGGATCTATTGTTTTGAAAATAATTAGGGTTCATCCTTCTTTTAGATTTACTAGAATACAAACGTATATGATCTTTTATATTATGGTAAAAATATTTTCATGATTGAAACGCACTTGACCTTCATTTTTTATCTGTTAACCTAAACATCTTTAGGCATCTTTTTTCATCCCAAGAAACCAGCATAGCTATTAAGATGATCATATGTCAACGCGTTCTCTAGCTATTGTATGGACACGAATGTCGTGATAGAAGCATTTTGGACATTGACTTTTGACCTGATGACCAGAATCTCATAAGGAGTCTGCTATGCATCCATTTTGTAGGATCACAATTCAGAAGTTTATCCTCGATATAGTGGAGAAACACATATCATGTAACAAACCTATATGACACAGGGGTATCATTAGTTTATCTAAAGGAGTCAGCAAACCAATTTCGATTTTAGTAGGTTAAATATGTTAAACAAATATCTAGTAAAAACCAATGTCTCATGAATCCTTGACCTTTACCGGGCAACCTTCAAACCAAAATGCGTCTTCCTCTGCCCCCAAGTAACCACGGACAGAAGTAATGGAATATACTCCCGCCTCTCAGAAGGGGAGGGAATAAAAGTTATATAACCGTTAAAATACACATATAACTCGAAGCGGAGCGACAGAGACCAATGGTCAACATATAAGTACTCGTCAAACAAATTGTGAGTAGTTTTCTATCGAAATCTCTGGACGTCAGCGCAAATAATTTACGAAAACTTCAGCAAGTCCTCATGTGCGACAAGATATTTTCCCATTCGTTCTTGTAATCGTTGCACTCCGTGAAAAGTTTCCCGCTCTGTAATCCCACTGTGTCTGAACGGTTATCATCCTCATTGCCGATTTACACACAATTTGTCGCCATGCGTCAAGTTGTGGCTAATTCGTAATGACAGTGAGACTTCCTACGGAAATTCCAGACGACAAACAAACGTCTGCGCATTTTATTTACGAGCACTGGTCGTGTGCGCATGTTCGGAAATGCGGACAAATATTAACGTATTTTCGAATGCTATGTAATACATAAAAAGCATGTACGTATTTGTCTTAGTCTTTTTAGAACGCATTCACTTTATCATGTTTGGCTTACCTAATAATATTATACGAAAATCCAGACACTTTTAGGCGGAAAGTGTCGTCGAACAATCTGGGGTGACACTAAACGAAGATGCAAAAAATCCGGTTTTCCCAAAGCAAGCCTCATGTATATAAATTTGACATTATAAATTAATTACAAACAAATAACTAATTATCAATCTACTTGCTATACATTGCTTATGAAAATGACCGTCAAGTACACATATTTTGATATATTTTTGTGTTGCACTTCGTGCTTTTATAACTAGATCAAGTTATGTACCTGTAGATGAATCGAAGAAAGAAATGTATAAGCTAATTTACAGAAATAAAACAATTCTATTAAAATTCATAATGCGCAAAGATTAAAATATTTTAGAGCATAATTGAATCCATGACTAAAATAAGGAATTTTAAATTAATTGTAGAGCTGCAATTGTATGCGAAAACCGTGCCGTACATGTATTTTACTTTGGAAATAATAAATCTCATATTGCGATTTTGATGCAATATATAAAAAGACATAATATTCTCTTCATAACATTTTTTATTTAAACCTATGTATTTCAGCTCGATTGCATCGAGTCTATGTCTTATTTGTAAAACGCTTGAGTCTGTTTCCTTGGACTTGAACCGGTGGTGTCTATGGAGGGGATATAAAGAACGCTCCCACAGTGGAGATCGAACCCGTACCCCCAGATTTCTAGGCGAACCACACATCCACTACACTACGGCAAACTATAAACATTTTGCAAACTTGTACTGCAGAGATCAGCGAAGACAAACATTAAAAAGAAAAAAATGACTTTCCATGTATTTCAACTGTATTTTGGAGCATATACTGTCGTTTCAAGTCACAGTTATATAGAAACAGCTTCATCTGCGTTATTGTCTTTATGATTTATTTAAGATTATGTTCATATGAAATAATTGCCAATATATTACTAGGCAACACAAGAATATTTCAAAAACAATACGGAGAATCACAATGAAATATTATAACATGCTTGGGAGTATTGTTGCAATCCGCAATAATTGCATGCAGTTTTCGTAGACTTATATTGCAAGTATTTTATCGAAATGGCTGATTTATGCGATATAAACAAGCCAGCGTTGAGGCGTCATGCGTTTTAATTAATAACGGATAAGATAATTTGGGCCACTATAATCATTATACGCCCCGCGGAGTCTGTCATCAGAAACATTGCGAATAAAATACCGAGAGTCTGGGATTTTATCTGGTTTAGCTTTGGCAGAAACGGAAATTGACTCCAGATTTACAACGTACAAAGTCGTTCTATAATAAAGATTTATGAAGGCGATTTCCTTACTGGGATGCAAATGCAAGCGGCAGATTTCATTAACCTGGGTGCATGCATTTTCTTGATTTTTCGATTAAAGCTTACGTGTACCTTATCGGAACAAAGTCTACATATAACAAAATATCAGTCTGAATATTATATTCAAATTAGAGGATATATAAGCATGAAAGCGACATTTAACATAGTAAATATTAAACAAGGTAAAGTGATTGCCTGTATTTAAGTGCATTTTTGAGACAACTTAATTTGAAGTCTTTAGTCATGCACTTAGGATCAGGCTTCATATTATAAATCAGAAGTAGGATTTATATAAAAAAAACAACAATACCAGCAATACATTTTAAGCAAATAACAATGCATACGGCATAATGTATATGCCAAGTAATGACTTAATGTACAACTAGGAAGCTTTTACGAAAGTATTTCATAATGCACGCGTACAAATGTTATACAATATAGATTGTTAATCATACGAGACTTAATTTCGTACAAAAAATGATAATTTATCGTTATAATGAAATGGAATTTTCGTCCATTTCGCCCAAAGTCGCTTCTTTCCATCACCAAATATGTACATGGATTACAGGGCAGTTGAAAAGGACGTGTCCCGCATACCCATAATGATACCGTCTTCTAACTTTATTAACTCATGTTCACTCTTGATACAACCAAAACTCATCAAATTTGCGTCAACGAAGTAGATATTTTATGTCACATTCTTTCATTATATTTTGTTAAATTGAATTAGTTCCTCCTGTTCCTTTTGTTCCTCATATGCTTTCTCATTCCTGCTTAAAATTTATCGGTACCCAAGCGACGTTGCAAAGAGACATATAATGTAAAACAAACCACCAACAAAGTACAAGACCTTCCAGCTCCAGGCACGCAGTGTATAGTCTACTTCCATCACCAGCAACATGAGATAAGCTGAGAGTGCTTCCTTATGCTATCTCTTTAGGTCGAGCAACATTACACAACATGCTTCCGTCATGCTGTACCGCTCTGTTACTATGCCATTACAGGTGGCGGCGTGACGAGATCCTCCGAGCCCGAAGCCCTGTCTTATGTTGTACACGTGCAATTTGTTTAAGCTGGGATAACCAAAGGACGACCATCCAAAACTAAACCCTGTGTTTAATATGGTGGCAATCACCAACGCATTACTATTGGGAGGCAGCGGCTGAAGTGTGAAGACCGTATTCAACAATGTCGGGAAGATGGCTGGTTTGCTCGAAACTGGCCGCTTGAGATGCGAGCTCTGGGTTTCCAAGCAACGTCCATGTTGTAGGTGCCAAAAGACCGTGGACCGAATGGTTTCCGTAGAAAACTAGCGGTGCCAAAATCACAAGTAAAGCAGAAATAAGCTCTTGCTATCGAAATGAGCTAAAAAACCACCACTAACGAGTCATTTACAGGCCAACACCACACTGAACTTGCTCTGGGTCTAAATGAGCAAATAAGCCTGTGACTAGTGACTACCAGCTATTAATGGTCTGCAGTTAAATTGTACTTTGAAGCCCGGTGTGACAAAACCCATAATGCCGGAACTCACCCTCGCAACGTGACGTAATTTCACGAATACTTTGTGACGCAACAAACTTTTTAATGTTCTTATATTACAATAAACTTTTATATGCGTATAAGATGTTAACGGTTTAAAAAAATAACTGTATATGTTCTAGAAGTCTGTTTATAAGCAAACGCGTGTCATTTCTTTCTTTAACGGATACACACATGTAGGCAAACATCAATTTATTATCTTTGAAACCGCGACCAACGTTGCTTTTCGAAACCATGATGTACACACATCTTCAGTTTGTTTTCAAAGTAAATTAGAAAATTATCTTTTTCATTCACATATGCACTAATACACGGGCCGGTATTCCATCTGACATTAATGGAACCACCCGACAAACCTTAATATAATATTAAGTAGGTCAGGTAGTCCTTTTTAGACAGGTGGGCCACCGGCGCCGTGTATTAACCTCTTAATGAGGACGGTTATTGAGGTATTTAACACAAATTCACGTTCATAGCGATGTTGAAATAAAACGTTAAGTACATGTAGAAACAAACACAAAAGCACGCGAAATAATGAAAATAGCACACTTTGCACGGATGTAACAACGGCATAGATTTAAAGAATATTCCTTACAGCTGTGTATAATTAAAGAAAAATCAGCGAGTACTTCAAAACGAAGCTTGATACGTTATATCAACACTATGATAAATAAGCATATGCGAATATTCTAATTCTTTTAACGTACTAAATGGCAATATTAAATTATTGTTTTACCATAACTTCTTATATACCTATTGTAACTCCTTATACACCTTATTGTAACTCCTTATACAACTATCTGTTACTACAGTACTTAATATATACCTAACTGTATTGCATTCAGTGTGAATATGAAAAGGGGTTTTCAAACAAGAATGTATTTAAGGCCCAAAGTTGAATGTCAAGGTAATCGTTTGAACTTAGCGTTAATTCGACTGCAATTGTCGTATAATATTGGCATGCGAATAGGAATTATTTCATCATACGCATCAGAGCGTCTCACAATGCTACAAGTTGAACGTTACAAAAATCAGCACCAACGTAATCAGCGTAACGTCTCAAGACATCATTATAATGGGAATGATCTTTCTTGTAACATCCTAACTTTTATCACAAAATCTATTGTTTCTTACCAACAATGTTTTCCATCTTAAAAACACACGTTCTTCACAATTTTTAATTACTAATACGTTTTTTTGTGTGCTCAACAATACAACATCACTATACGAAAACAAAATATCCACACAAGCAATCCATATGATACACATTTAATGATGTTAAAACTGTAAAATATAGCATGAAATGTTGACCCAAGGACTTCTTTTTCACTACATCTTAACCTGAGCTTCACAACACTCAACAATTAATTGGTGGCTTTTTTCCTAAGATCAGACAACATCTTCCAACAATCTGAGTTCATCTGAAAACAATCTAGATGAACGTGTATCTATACTTGGGTCGATTGTCATAGAATTATACGCATTGGTAAAGTGAAGAGATTGACTCTCATAATCTTCATGATAAGCAAACGGCTAATAGCAGAATACATGTTTGGGTACGAACGTAGTTTTCATACTAGATTTTACTATGGGAGTACCAAACGCTTGCGCGTGCAAAAAAAAAACTGTAAGTGTAATAACAATCGTGATACGTCGGCTATCTCCGGACTCCTCCGTAAGCGTGATGTAATAACTACCAAAGGTTAGTTCACACTAAATCCAGTTCCTTAAAGGTACCATTATGAAAATGACATAGTTCTTGCCGCTTCTTTATTGCAGATTATGCAAGCCTTGTATCAAGTTAAATAGTATTATTCCCTTTTTGAAAAGTTGAATAAAAACGTTACGTAAAATCTCAATTCGCCCAAATGCAGCCACACTCTTATAACAGGGTTTCGTCAGAGAGATTTCGTCAAAAGCACAGTACCGTGATAAACGCACACCAACGGTTATTTTTAAAATGTATTCTGTTAAAGGATGCATCAAAATGTTGCAGACACAGTTACAGAAAATAACCGTAAAAAGCATGGGTGAGATTGCTAAATGGCTTTTAAACCAGAAGTAAAATAGGAAGTCCATAGAAACAGAAACTACTTTCGGACCTCGGAGGGGTACATAATAACTGAATGGAATTCGACTCAAAATGTAATAATTTAACCAATATTAATACGACTTTGGCATTTTGGTCGGTAGTATGATGTCCAAAAAAATACGATTTTTGCTGAGTGAATTTAAAGAATGTGAAGACTAAACATTTAGTAACGCTCCCAAAGCTTTACGATAACTTGTTTTTTTCTTTTTTTCCCCATCTTTATCTGAACCTTTAATCCCTAGTCTGTGATGTTAATGAAGTAAATTTCATTATTAAACATGTATCCGACTTCGTCTATTCACTGTACTATGATTGAACCTGAATTATGAAAATATGACAACAAAGTTCAAAACATATCCATAGGGGGTAATCAAGTGATAGTCAAGATGCCGACATCAATGCCTAGACGAGTATTTTTCGCAGTTTGATACCATTTATAGGTGTTGTTTTATTTTTAAATGCAGCTCACTTTCCATCCATATCAGTAAAAAAGTGATGAGCGTTTATTTCGTATTAATATTCGCTTCATATTTCGACTTTACTCGCTTCGAATGTTCTCAGCTGAAATTCTTAGAAATTCCGTAGCGAGTAAAGGCTAGCTATACAGCGAATATTAATACGAAATAAGCGCTAGTCACTCTTTTCTTGTTGATATGGCCGGAAAGTGAGCAGCGTTAAAAAATAATAAAAGTAATAAAGAGTATAAACCGGCATTGACATCGCCATCTTTACCATCGCGTGATAACCTCCTCTAATATCGCCTCATTTTTTGGTCTAATGGAAAAGAGGATCGATGTGCCGTGGGCTAAAATGAGTGTACAGATTAAAGTTTTAATAATAGTAGGACATATTACGGGGCGGTCCTGGATGCGAGCCAATTCCATTAGCCATATGGCGTGCCGCTATTATTTGAAACATCAAACATATTTAGGGAATACAATCACGAAGGAATATAATAATGTGGATCCCTGCTTTAGGCAGACTTCCGTACTGATGAAATTATCCAAAAACGCATTATACGCAGTGGAAAGCGATATTTGCCAAACCCTTATGATACGCTGTTATTTTACTACCAAAAACAAGAACACAAAAACAAAAACAATCACTCAATAGATATGATCGAAAACACTGGGCCATTGATAAATTGACGTTTAAATAATACAAAATACATATACGAATACAACACTAATAAACATGAAACTTATTAAAGCTGTGTTCTTCGTCTCAGGATGGTAAAATATACGTTTTATGAAGGACATAGTTTCGAACATATACACTCCTTTTTTAAAATAAGAATTTATTGTTTGGCGCATTTTTAGAATAATTTTGTATTAGCAGTAAAAAAGAACTGCGAATTCATTTATCAAATTATAACCTTCCTCGAGTAAGTTCGCATACACAGATCTTTGGTGTTCATTTACATATATAAAGCCAAGCTACGCACAATGACATTTTACTTAATATGAAAAAGATAAACTCTGGCCTTATTGGGAGGTTTATATAGCCTTACAACTGGTTTACCCACTTATCGTTGATATTGACCCTTAAAATGCTGTGAATCCAGCTTTAATCAAATTTATATAAAGTGGCATTGTTCATGTTCAATTTTGTGTCTATGGTAATAAAGTGAGAACATACGATTTTACCTTTATTGTATTTTATTAATCTTAAACCAATGCTTGAATATACAAGAGGAATAGTAATCTGTTTTTTTTTGGGAAAATCGTTTATACTGACTCTTTAAAGAGTGGCAAATGGCATACAATAATGTATCGACTGTTTATGCATACTATGTTTCCTTAATCATATATTGTGCGGAATGTAAAGTTATTGGTTGTTTACGGTGTAAATAGCATGTACATTGCATGCAAAAGCGACTTATTTATTTCAGTGATTCTGAATTCACCCGGTGGGATTTTTTTTACATTAACGCACTTATGACCACGCGTTATTTAAACACTCGCAAAAGATTATCATTAACATTTCAAAACTCCTTTTCAAATGCATACGATCAAAATATTTACAATATAAATCTGCGTGGAAAATTTTAAAGCTTTTTATATCTAAAACAATTGCAGTAAAATGCAAATACAGTTATAGTATGCAAGTGTGATTCATAACTTATCGACAAGCACATTCTATTTGCATATGCCTACATCTCGATATGTCTCGAAACAATTTAGAATCAGACTGCTTTATCGTGGTCTCCTTCTTTCGGCCATTTAACACTGTATTGCTTTGCACACTATTATAATATTTTTGAATCAAGTTTCAGATAATTATGTGCCTTTAATTGCTAGGCAGAAAATCCGCCCGTCACGCGTCCTATTCAAATAGGAGAGAATTCTTTCTACTTTGTTAACAATGTAGTCTATATTTGCTTTTGAAAGTTACATCAATGGCAAATATATTTGCTTTGTGTCTCTATAACAAATGTCGGTTAGGAACACGTTAATAATTCAATAGACACTTCACGACATTTCGCAATTAAGCTGAGTAATAATTTCTGATTTATATACACAATACGCTAGAAAAAAGCAATAAGAGAAATAGATTAGCGGTACTGTTATAATTGACGAGCAAAATTAACTCATTTATGCCTAGCGTCTAGAAAAAAGGCCTTGGCAAACAGCGTAGACCCAGATGAGACGCCGCATGATGCGGCGTCTCATTCGCGTCTGCGCTGTTTGCTTAAAGGAATTTCTGTAAGGAATATTCTAAATATAGAAATAAATATACTAGACATCCCTAATTTTGGAAATAAATTGATCCAATTTAGAAGGATGACAGAGTCCACTACGCATAAATGGGTTAAGCATAGCAAACTGATGGGTCTGATTTCTTCATCGTTGATTATCTTTTCCTTTATGTTTATCCTTTATCTTTCTTTTATGTTTTAACGATTTAAAAAGTGATTGTTATATCAAGATAAACCAACCTATACCTGCATAAAGGTATTAATTTACAAAATTCGTTCCGAATGCACATATTCTACGAATGCAAAATTCAGAGGAGCGCATTTTAAAAAGTATCAATAAAATATGAAATGAATCAGTGTCGTTGCATCGGACCAAAACACACATACATAATGATATTGATTAGCCACTAGCTAATACATTCATCCTCACTTTTTGCAGGGACAATGTATACAAGACAAAATATAATACAACCAAGCCATGGTCTTTCATGAAATGGTGAAAGCAAAAGTAAAAAAAAAATGAACGTCTCTTACCGTAGAATTTGTACTTTTTTAAGCGGTCATTTCGATATTTTGCTTTCTTCTGCCACCAATTCCGTTTCCGGTGTACGGTAGAATACGGGTCGTACTCAAATTCACTCTGATTAATTTCTTCGTAGTATTTTTTCTTAAATTTTCAAGCGGAAGGTTAGTGTAATTAGTTGCAAGTATTTTTGTTAAAATGTACTAATTGTTTGAATTGGTAAAACAGTGTAATTCTTATTTCATGCATAATTGTGTCAATGATAAAATAATACATTCGATTACTTTTTCCTTATGTTTTAATTGTCAACGCACTTTGAATGCTTTAAAATTATTAGTTGAAGTAATTATAAATGCGGAAGTAACACCAGTTATATCACTCGTATATCATTATTTATCCTATTGCCAGAGGAAAATCGATAGTATAACAACTCGTATAAACTTTACCTTTATACTATCGCTATTTTTAGACCATGGTTTTCCGATCTCTATCTTAAGAACACTATATGCTTCAATGTGACGTCATAGCAAATGATGACGTTAAAGTAAACAAACACTTCGAAGTCAACTTGGAAAACCAGCGCTGCTTCATTGAATTTTAAAGTATTTTTACTCTTTTTGAACGATAAACGACCACAAAATAATAGGATAAATAGAATATTATGTGAGCTTTGGATAAAGATAAAGTTTATCATGCTCGGCACGAACCATGTTAGCGCTCGGCAAGCCTCGCGCTACATCGGTTCTAAGCCTCGCATGATAAACTTGATCTTAATCCAAAACTCACATAATATTCTCTATATATTTGTTTGGCTGCTATGGTTACTCTATAATAAAGCAACAGCGCCGTGTCTTCACCTCCGGAAGATTGATTTAAGATAATATTATCGAGTAATTAGTGACGAGAGAGTCATTTCAGTTATATATGTCAATAAAGTGATATGAACTTCCGGTATTTCTATGTCATCGATTTGTTTGGCGGGAGTTAAAAGCAATTTGCAACATGCTTGCGGATTTTAATATCGCGAAAAATCTCAAAGAAATCGAGTAACTATGAGCGATACGTCGTTTAATACACGATGTTTTCAAATAACGACTTACTATGTAAAATAACAAACGCTTCATCCATAATTTTTTAACTACGATTATAATAAGGATTTAAACTGAGACATTGGTGCTGTCAATAATTACAAGATTCCTTTTTAGAATATTGTGTAATTTTTATCGTGCGATACTTTACAATTTAATCAACTAACAAAGCCAGGCAGACGTGATATGCTTTAGGATGAGCACATTGTTTGCTGCATCAGTACTCGGAAATAATTGGAGCGTTCTCAATATGTTTCCAGACACCCAAGCACTGGTTCTGTAAGCCCAGGGCTTTCGAATACATATATCTAAAGTGATTAGATTGAAACCAATTGTCGGATTTTCCTTTCATGCGTCATTAAATTTAGTGTTACTACTGTTGTCATATTGGTGTACACAGTAACTACATGTAAATGAGCCACGCTTTGTGAAAAGGGGGTTTAATGCATGTGCATGAAGTGTCGTCCCAGTCGACACTTTTCGCTGTTATGTTTTTTTGTTTAAAGATAGTCTCTTCTTAGCCAAAATCCAGTTAAGGCGGAAAGTGTCGTCTCTGATTAGCCTGTGCGGACTGCACAGGCTAATCTGGGACGACACTTTACGCACATGTTCTAAACATCCTTTTCGCAGAGCTAGGCCCAAATATCTACGATAGTTCACTGAACGGTGTTGTCAACAACCGATGTATTTGGTACTTTATCCATTATACAACTCAGAAAACGGCCTCACGCGGAATATAATACTTATTCCTTGATGGATTGAGGTGATTTGCAATAACCAGCGTATTGTATAGTCAAGTTTACAAATCTTGTTGCTCATTTTACCAGCAGCAATTTAAACTACACGATGGTGTTACAAATAAAAGTGATTAACTCCTTAACAATATCATATGTTGGTAAATTCGTTTTTAATCTCAATGCATCATGTTGAATGTTGAGATAAGATATTTATATTTATGCAGAGGACTATGTATTTCGTTTTTTGTTGTTTTACATATACTCGCATACCTGAATGGACATCATGGACAATACAGAGGACATTTCATTGTATTTCTTTGGTTATGTCTGTTAAAGTTATATGTAGTTATACGTACATGCGTTTTGCTTACTTAAATACACGTTAACGAAAAGGGATACGAGACCTAAAGTAATGAACTTGGTAAACTGATTACACTACCTTCCTATTATGACAATGGTATTGCCCGTCAAGAAAACGCGAAAACCTGTCTTGAACACGTTTAAGATGTACATGTTTGAAAATTTCAAATCTAGTCGGGTGATATTTGCATTTCAACCGTTCTTTTGCAAGCAAATAAGACTTAGTCAAAGCCTCGACTACTTTTAGGTTTGATACTAACACATTTGCTTTGCCACCTGAATGCGTTATAAACGTTCGACTGTCAGCAACCTTTTTCCAACGCCGCCTTGCTGAAGTTTGTTGTTCCGTCGATGCAATGATATCATTATTATTGACTAATCTTTCTGATGTACTTGTTTCACCATCCTCTATGCCAACAGCAAACCCTTCATTAATTGATCCTGATCTAATTGCCTCGATGTTATATTTTAACTTTGATATTGTCGATGTTTCCACCGTATTGCCACCTTCTGTTATTAACATGGTAGTATCTACATCGTCATCTGTGCCACGTGCATCTCTGACATCACAATTTTGATCGTGATGGCTGACAACGCTTGAATGATGCTCTATTTGTATCTCGTCTGCTGATAGAATACGCAAATTAGAATGTCTTCCATCACGTGCCGAAGAATGCTCACTGTCATAGTAAGGTGTGTGTGCGAATCGGTCCGAAGTCAAGGTTGTGTCACCTATGGATATGTTTTCAAAATCGGATTCACTATCTGACGAAAAGTAACCCGTTTCTCTGCTCGTAATTTCCGCCAGCATCTCTCTGATATCGTCTCGTTCATTATCAGTGAAATCCGTAAAGCTATCATTGTTTCGTCCGAGGCATGTCTCCGCAACATCGTTTGTCTGCTTCATCCGCTTTAAACGTTCAGTGAACGTTTCTGCATCGCGTGAACGTGGTAATATGTCACGTGATTCTCTTGAACTTATACCATTGATGTTATCTAGTTCGTGTCCAGTGTCATTTTCCTGGTCGTTGCCAATGAAACCACGGAAAACGGATGTAACGTAATTTAAAGCTCCAGAAAACATGACGTATAGTTCACGTTCGCTTCCGGCGTTTCAAAATGGACGAATATTTAACCGATTTATGTTCAGACATAAAAAAGTTGTTCAATTTATTCACTTGAGGTAATTCAGGGTTTTATATATAAACATCAGTTTTGATAGTGCGCGTGATGAAAAATTTTAAGAAAATGCATTTGAGCTTTTGTCGTAAAAAAGTGGTCACACAAGCACCGACTTCTAACTACGAGTTAAAGGCATGTCAATTAACGCGAAAATTAACATGTGGTATGTTACATCCGCCTTGTACAGAGAACCATTTTGCAACGTTAAAGCACGGCTAATTAACACGTTCAGTGAAGTAATCGTTTCAGCTTTTTGTGTCAAAATCATAGATAGAATTAATCTCTCTCTCTCTCTCTCTCTCTCTCTCTCTCTCTCTCTCTCTCTCTCTCTCTCTCTCTTTTAACATTTCAAAATCGGATATCGATTTTCAATTTTGAGCCTTACAGTACGTGAACCGTCATCTATGAACGCACTCAAATTACGAAAAAATACATTATTGTTAACATTGTTAAAAGAAAACGGTTTTAATAGTCCGTAATTAAAATGAACTGAGACTTAAAGGAACTTATTCGCAATAAATTTTGAATGGTAAACACTGGATTATAAGCATATACATATTAAAAGAAAATGCGTGACCGACTTGCAGGACAATATGTAAAGGTGTATAAAAAAGAATGTTCACTAGAACATATTACAAAGATTAAAAAAAAATAATGACCTTAATCATGGTTAAAACTAGTACATACGATTTTAGTTTTTAAAACTAATGTTTGAAATAAACGAGGAATGTTAAATAAAATATGTTAACTTAGTAGCAATGGTTCCAAAAATGTATATACACCACTAAGTTTAAGCCGCTACCGACATATTTAGGCGTATTTCTTGCAGGACCAAAGCCTGTGATTATGTGTCTTAAGAACACATTTGAAAATAATAGTGGGTATTTCTCAAAATAGTACATTGTTTATACACGATGGGATTTTCTTCTGTAGATGAGAAAAAAAGGAGTTTTATACAACTCTAATTTCTTTTATTGTCAGGTACCACTTCTTATGAACTTTGACATAAAAACATCAACCTTTTATTTGTTTTAAGGTTTTGAAAAGCAGACCGTTTAAACTGGCTTAAACGTCTTGACATATATCGTAACATCTCTATTATGCATAATTTGTCGGTAAATATACACAACCATTAAAGCGATACGTTTCAGAAAGATTTCAATCATTTCTATTATTATAGAAATCAAGGTACTCATTAATGACTAATTTTTAATGTCGATGTTATCGATGGTAGTAATATCGTAAAAAGTTATCAATATCACTCAAATATTTGTTTTTCAGATTTATCTTCAAGATCATGCCGGTCGTGTTATTCTGTTGAATCTTAACTTATAAATCTTACACTATAATACGATCTCGCTCAGGTGACTTGAATGGTTGAAAATCGTAACTTACCACAACCACTATATTTTATATTATTTTATTATTTGGTCAATTAGTTTTTTTAAACATTTTCTCAACTGCTTTAATATCTCCGAAGTACATCTTTTCATACTTGCGATGGGTCAAACCCTTCTACAAAAGTCTGATCTAGACTGGATGCAATATAATTGTTAAAAAGTTATCGCTGTTTCGGGACCCCCCCCGCCCACGAGAGAGACCGCAATACTATAAGATCAGTTTATAGGGGAGTCTGGGTTAAAGGGTACCGTTTTGTGGCCAATAGGTCGTTTACATATATTACTAAAACAAACATCGGCTAAAACTATTTATTGTTAGGATTAACATGACTATTCCTATTAAAATATCATAACATACCACACAATCAGTGCATTGTACGACTACTGGCGCTGCTGCGACGGCTACTACGACGGCTTCGGCGTACTACTCACTGCTACGACTTCTTCACGACTACAAGACGAGACTACACTACTACTACTACTACGACGAACTACACGATACTAACTACGACACACTACGAACGACTACACTACTACTACTACTACTACTACTACTACTACTACTACTACTACTACTACTACTACTACTACTACTACTACTACTACTACTACTACTACTACTACTACTACTACTACTACTACTACTACTATTACTACTACTACTACTACTACTGCTACTACTACTACTTCTACTACTACTACTACTACTACTACTACTACTACTACTACTACCACTACTTCTACTAATACTACTACTACTAATAATACTACTACTAAAAATATTAATAATAATAACAATACATAATACTTCTTCTTCTAACAGTCAATAATAGTATTCTATTTCCTTTACATTTCAATGGTTTAAAAAACCTGTCGTGTATATTATACCGAGACAATTCTATATACAAAGCGCGCTATAAAAAAGTCACGAATGGGCAGAATGCATGCACATACAATTCATAGTCCTAGTAATTCGTACATGCAACGTTGAGTGAATCAATGAGGACGGGATATTCAAAGCAGAAGAAGGGATATTCAAAGCAGAAGAAATTGATGTCTTTCACATAAATGGGGTAGATAATTGGCTTCAAAATATCACGAATGTTATCATATTATACTATAAATCATATATCGCATTATTTAAATATTTACGGTCGATGTAAGTATACAAGAATAACACCCATATTGACGATATAGATTATCATTAACATTTCAAAACTCCATTTCTAATGCATACGATCAAAATATTTACAATATGAATCTGCGTGGAAAATTTTAAAGCTATTTATATCTAAAACAATTGCAGTAAAATGCAAATACAGTTATAGTATGCAAGTGTGATTCATAACTTATCGACAAGCACATTCTATTTGCATATGACTACATCTCGATATGTCTCGAAACAATTTAGAATCAGACTGCTTTATCGTGGTCTCCTTCTTTCGGCCATTTAACACTGTATTGCTATGCACACTATTATAATATTTTTGAATCAAGTTTCAGATAATTATGTGCCTTTAATTGCTAGGCAGAAAATCCGCCCGTCACGCGTCCTATTCAAATAGGAGAGAATTCTTTCTACTTTGTTAACAATGTAGTCTATATTTGCTTTTGAAAGTTACATCAATGGCAAATATATTTGCTTTGTGTCTCTATAACAACTCGGTTAGGAACACGTTAATAATTCAATAGACACTTCACGACATTTCGCAATTAAGCTGAGTAATAATTTCTGATTTATATACACAATACCCTAGAAAAAAGCAATAAGAGAGATAGATTAGCGGTACTGTTATAATTGACGAGCAAAATTTAACTCATTTATGCCTAGCGTCTAGAAAAAAGGCCTTGGCAAACAGCGTAGACCCAGATGAGACGGTGCATGATGCGGCGTCTCATTCGCGTCTGCGCTGTTTGCTTAAAGGAATTTCTGTAAGGAATATTCTAAATACAGAAATAAATATACTAGACATCCCTAATTTTGGAAATAAATTGATCCAATTTAGAAGGATGGCAGAGTCCACTAGGCATAAATGGGTTAAGCATAGCAAACTGATGGGTCTGATTTCTTCTTCGTTGATTATCTTTTCCTTTATTCTTTCTTTTATGTGTTAACGATTTAAAAAGTGATTGTTATATCAAGATAAACCAACCTATACCTGCATAAAGGTATTAATTTACAAAATTCTTTCCGAATGCACATATTCTACGAATGCAAAATTCAGAGGAGCGCATTTTAAAAAGTATCAATAAAATATGATATGAATCAGTGTCGTTGCATCCGACCAAAACACACATACATAATGATATTGATTAGCCACTAGCTAATACATTCATCCTCACTTTTTGCAGGGACAATGTATACAAGACAAAATATAATACAACCAAGCCATGGTCTTTCATGAAATGGTTAAAGCCAAAGTAAAAAAAAAAATGAACGTCTCTTACCGTAGAATTTGTACTTTTTTAAGCGGTCATTTCGATATTTTGTTTTCTTCTGCCACCACTTCCGTTTCCGGTGTACGGTAGAATACGGGTCGTACTCAAATTCACTCTGATTAATTTCTTCGTAGTATTTTTTCTTAAATTTTCAAGCGGAAGGGTAGTGTAATTAGTTGCAAGTATTTTTTTATATAAAATGTCAGAAAATGTATCATGTTAAAATGTACTAATTGTTTGAATTGGTAAAACAGTGTGATTCTTATTTAATGCATATTTGCGTCAATGATAAAATAATACATTCGATTACTTTTTCCCTATGTTTTAATTGTCAACGCACTTTGAATGCATTAAAATTATTAGTTGAAGTAATTATGAATGCGGAAGTAACACCAGTTATATCACTCGTATATCATTATATATTTGTTTGGCTGCTATGGTTACTGGATAATAAAGCAACAGCGCCGTGTCTTCACCTCCGGAAGATTGATTTAAGACAATAGTATCGAGTAATTAGTGACGAGAGAGTCATTTCAGTTGAATATGTCCATAAAGTGATATGAACTTCCGGTATTTATATGTCATCGATTTGTTTGCCGGGAGTTAAAAGCAATTTGCAACGTGCTTGCGGATTTTAATATCTCGAAAAAATCTCAAAGAAATCGAGTAACTATGAGCGATACGTCGTTCAATACACGATGTTTTCAAATAACGACTTACTATGTAAAATAGCAAAGCTTCATCCATTATTTTATTTTAAGTACGATTATAAAACAGGATTTATACTGAGACATTGGTGCTGTCAATAATTACTAGATTCCTTTTTAAAATATTGTGTATTTTTTATCGTGCGCTACTTTACTTTCTTAATCAACTAACAAAGGCAGGCAGACGTGATATGCTTTAGGATGAGCACATTGTTTGCTGCAATAGTACTCGGAAATAATTGGAGCGTTCTCAATGTGCGGACTGCACAGGCCAATCTGGGACGACACTTTACGCACATGTTCTAAACACCCTTTTCGCAGAGCTCGGCCCAAATATATACGATAGTTCACTGAACGGTGTTGTCAACAACCGTTGTATATGGTACTTAATCCATTATACAACTCAGAAAACGGCCTCACACGGAATATTATACTTATTCCTCGATGTATTCGAGGTGTTTTGCAATAACCAGCGTATTGTATAGTGAAGTTTACACATTTTGTTGCTCATTGTACCAGCAGCAATGTAAACTGCTGGTGTTACCAATAAAAGTGATTAATTCCTTAACAATATCTTATGTTGGCAAATTCGTTTTTAATCTCAATGAATTATGTTGAATGTTGAGATAAGATATTTATATTTATACAGAGGACTATGTATTTCGTTTGTTGTAGTTTTACATATACTCGCATACCTGAATGGACATTATAGACAATACAGAGGACATTTCATTGTATTTCATTGGATATGTCTGTTAAAGGTACATGTAGTTATAGGTACATGCGTTTTGTTTACTTAAATACACGTTAACGAAAAGAGAAACGAGACCTGAAGTAATTAACTTGGTAAACTGATTACACTACCTTCCTATGATGACTATGGTCTTGCCCGTCAAGAAAACGCGAAAACCTGTCTTGAACACGTCTTAGATGTACATTTTTGAAAATTTCAAATTTAGTCGGGCGATATTTGCATTTCAATCGTTCTTTTGCAAGCAAATACGACTTAGTCAAAGCCTCGACTACTTTTGGGTTTGATACTAACACATTTGCTTTGCCACCTGAATGCGTTATAAACGTTCGACTGTCAGCAACCTTTTTCCATCGCCGCCTTGCTGAAGTTTGTTGTTCCGTAGATGCAATGATATCATTATTATTGACTAATCTTTCTGATGTACTTGTTTCACCATCCTCTACGCCAACAGCAAACCCTTCATTAATTGATCCTGATTTAATTGTCTCGATGTTATATTTTAACTTTGATATTGTCGATGTTTCCACCGTATTGCCACCTTCTGTTATTAACATGGTGGTATCTACATCGTCATCTGTGCCACGTGCATCTCTGACATCACAATTTTGATCGTGATGGCTGACAACGCTTGAATTATGCTCTATTCGTATCTCGTCTGCTGATAGAATACGCAAATTAGAATGTCTTCCATCACGTGCCGAAGAATGCTCTCTGTCACTGTAAGGTGTGTTTGCGAATCGGTCCGAAGTCAAGGTTGTGTCACCTATAGATATGTTTTCAAAATCGGATTCACTATCTGACGAAAAGTAACCCGTTTCTCTGCTCGTAATTTCCGCCAGCATCTCTCTGATATCGTCTCGTTCATTATCAGTGAAATCCTTAAAGCTATCATTGTTTCGTCCGAGGCATGTCTCCGCAACATCGTTTGTCTGCTTCATCCGCTTTAAACGTTCAGTGAACGTTTCTGCATCGCGTGAACGTGGTAATATGTCACGTGATTCTCTTGAACTTATACCATTGATGTTATTTAGTTCGTGTCCAGTGTCATTTTCCTGGTCGTTGCCAATGAAACCACGGAAAGCGGATGTAACGTAATTTAAAGCTCCAGAAAACATGACGTATAGTTCACGTTCGCTTCCGGCGTTTCAAAATGGACGAATATTTAACCGATTTATGTTCAGACATAAAAAAGTTGTTCAATTTATTCACTAAATGTAATTCAGGGTTTTATATATAAACATCAGTTTTGATAGTGCGCGTGATGAAACATTTTAAGAAAATGCATTTGAGCTTTTGTCGTAAAAAAGTGGTCACACAAGCACCGACTTCTAACTATGAGTTAAAGGCATGTCAATTACCGCGAAAATTAACATGTGGTATATTACATCCGCCGTGTGCAGAGAACCATTTTGCAACGTTAAAGCACGGCTAATTAACACGTTCAGTGAAGTAATCGTTTCAGCTTTTTGTGTCAAAATCATAGATAGAATTAATCTCTCTCTCTCTCTCTCTCTCTCTATTTTTTTTTACATTCCGAGCTTAGACGAAATTTCGTTTGAATCGATAAACATGTATATGCGATAATAAAAAGCATATTCAGAATATTTAAATTCCTGGCGCTAAAACCACTCGCCTTAGTTTACTACATCACATATCCAGCATGAACTAATTAATTACTTTATCTTAAAACACAATTATCGTGTGCTAAGTAGTTCTCGTTTATGAATAAATTCCTGTTTAATTTAAATAATTTCAAAATCAGTTTTCAATCCATTTCTCATAGGCGAGAAACACAATTATTATTTTACCGTCTTACCAAATAATCATTTGCCGTACTTACATATATTTTAACATTTCAAAATCGGATATCGATTTTCAATTTTGAGCCTTACAGTACGTGAACCGTCATCTATGAACGCACTCAAATTACGAAAAAATACACTATTGTTAACATTGTTAAAAGAAATCGGTTTTTAATAGTCCGTAATTAAAATAAACTGAGACTTAAAGGAACTTATTCGCAATAAATTTTGAATGGTAAACACTGGATTATAAGCATATACATATTAAAAGAAAATGCGTGACCGACTTGCAGGACAATATGTAAAGGTGTATAAAAAAGAATGTTCACTAGAACATATTACAAAGATAAAAAAAAAATAATGACCTTAATCATGGTTAAAACTAGTACATACGATTTTAGTTTTTAAAACTAATGTTTGAAATAAACGAGGAATGTTAAATCAAATATGTTAACTTAGTAGCAATGGTTCCAAAAATGTATATACACCACTAAGTTTAAGCCGCTACCGACATATTTAGGCGTATTTCTTGCAGGACCAAAGCCTGTGATTATGTGTCTTAAGAACACATTTGAAAATAATAGTGGGTATTTCTCAAAATAGTACATTGTTATACACGATGGGATTTTCTTCTGTAGATGAGAAAAAAAGGAGTTTTATACAACTCTAATTTCTTTTATTGTCAGGTACCACTTCTTATGAACTTTGACATTAAAACATCAACCTTTTATTTGTTTTAAGGTTTTGTAAAGCAAACCGTTTAAACTGCCTTAAACGTCTTGACATATATTGTAACATCTCTATTATGCATAATTTGTCGGTAAATATACACAACCATTAAAGCGATACGTTTCAGAAAGATTTCAATCATTTCTATTATTATAGAAATCAAGGTACTCATTAATGACTAATTTTTAATGTCGATGTTATCGATGGTAGTAATATCGTAAAAAGTTATCAATATCACTCAAATATTTGTTTTTCAGATTTATCTTCAAGATCATGCCGGTCGTGTTATTCTGTTGAATCTTAACTTATAAATCTTACACTATAATACGATCTCGCTCAGGGTACTTGAATGGTTGAAAATCGTAACTTACCACAACCACTATATTTTATATTATTTTATTATTTGGTCAATTAGTTTTTTTAAACATTTTCTCAACTGCTTTAATATCTCCGAAGTACATCTTTTTCATATTTTTTTATTTTTATTCAATATCATACATACAATGTAAACATGTATATGATCATACAACATAGTGATTGTACAAAGCAATAAAGTTCAGACATGTTATACAAGATATGCTAATATATTTTAAAAAAATGAGAGAAAAGAAAAGAACAACAGAGGAATAGTTATGAAAAATGATGAGTTGTATAAAGTCGGGAGAAAGCATACTGCACTTGTGTGTTCTGTTGTGTATTCACAATGATCTTGTCAGATTGAAAAATAAAAATAAAAAAAATAAAAAAATAAATAAACAAAACTATTTTAGAGAGATAAACTAACATTAGAGTGAAATGTATATAAGTGGACAAAACATTATGAGAATTTAATCCGATTCCATTTTTGTTCAAAGATTTGTAATGTGTCTTTACTGAGGGCTATTTCTTTCTCAATCTGGATTTTTAGTTTAAGACTGTGGACAAAACAATTAAAATTTGGTACTTGTTTTTGTACTTCATGTTTAAGATAAAATATTTCATCAATATAACCATAAAATTCACAATATTATTACAGTCTATTGATTTCAATGAGTTAATTCCGAAACTTACATTTAAGAAAGATAGTTTAACGTTTAGTTGATGTTGTTCAAGAAAAGATATTAATTGATTCCAAATAGGCTGGATGTGTTTGCACTCCCAAAAAAGATGTTCTATAGTTTCAATGTTTTCACTGCAGAAGTCACACAGATTTGAGTTAGATAATTTGCATTTAAAGAGATATTTATTTGTAGCTATAATTCTATGGATGTATTTGTATTGAAAATTTCTCAGTGTGCTTTCAATAGTTGCTTTATATGGCATGGTAAATATGTGTTTCCAATTAAGTTCATTTTCTCCAAAAAGGACTTGCCATTTATTTTGGATTTTGGAGTTTTCTGTAGGGTTTTTAATTTGTAGTGTGTAAAATATTTTATTTTGTTTGTTTTTTCTTCCAAGTATGTTTTCTACAAATGTTGTTTGAGTACATGGTGTATTATTTGTATTGATTTCAGATTTTATATGTATGGGTATTCTTTTGATTAGTGTGTAGTATTTCAGAAAATTATTTGAAGGTATTCCATATATGTAGAATATATTATCAAAAGAGTAGAAATCCTTAATTCTGTAGTCATATAATTGGTCGACATATTTAATGCTTCGTTCAAACCAGTCTTTATAGAAAAACGTCTTATTGTTTGAAGTTATTTCTTTATTGTTCCATAAAATTGTTTTACTGCTGGTTTGGGTTTCTAAGTTATGAGTGACATCACTCCACGCTGATAGAACATCAGACAGAAATATGTTTTCGTTTGCAATTTCATGTAAGATAGTATTGCTGATGTTACATTCAAAGAGTAAGGAGTCACCATATTTTTTTAGGATTTTCTGGTAGAATAATTTCCATTTACTCGTATTGGTATTATCTAGGTATCGTTTAACCCAGCTGCATTTGATTGCATTTAAGAATGAGTCAATGCTCGTTAATTGGATACCTCCATTTTCTACAGATTGAATTAACTGAGTTCTTTTTATTTTATCTGGCTTACCGTCCCATATGAAATTAAATATTGCTGATTTTATATCGTTAATAACATCATTTGGTGGATTTGGGAGAACTGTTAATACATATATTAATTTAGGAAGTGCAAACGTTTTCAATACTGTGTTTTTTCCGATTAGTGTAAGTTTACGATGATGCCATGATTTTAAGCAGTTTTTAAAATTCTGTAATTTAGGTAGTATGTTTTTAAGAACTGTATCCTTTTCATTATTTGTGAATGTAATTCCTAACGTTGTGGCTTCATCGGATGTCCAATTAAATTTCATTTCTTTTTTATATTGAACATTACTTTGTTTTAATTTACCTACTCGTAGCACAGTACATTTACTTTTGTTTAGTTTAAGACCCGATGTCATTCCGTAAAGGGTTAGCGACTCTATTAGGTTATGGAAAGAATCGTAATTGTTATTTAAAAAATAAGTTGCATCGTCAGCAAATAGAGATTGTTTGATTTCTTCGTCAGGTTCTAGTGATATGCCTTTTATGTGTTTATTTGATTGGATGTGATGTGATAGGTACTCGATGCAAATAATAAATAGCGATGATGAGAGTGGACATCCTTGTCGAACCCCTCGTTCGATATTAAAACTGTTTGAAAAGAAGCCATTGCTAATGATTATACTGTTAATATCGGTATAGAATAGTTTGACCCATTGAATGAGACTTTCACCAAAGTTCATATTTTCTAAGCAAGAGAACATAAATGAGTGATCAAGCGAATCGAATGCCTTTTCAAAGTCTGCAAAGAATATTAGACCAGGAGTATTTGAATTGTTGAAATAGTTTATGCATTCTTGGATTAGACGAACGTTTTCACCAATGTAACGTCCTTTTATGAAACCAGATTGAGATTTTGAAATGATTGATGGTAATATTTTTTTTATTCTGTTTGCTATACTTTTAGTTGCAATTTTATAATCATTGTTTAGTAAACTTATCGGGCGCCAGTTTGATAAGGATTCTAAGTTTTTTCCCGGTTTTGGAATAAGTGATATAATACCTTGTTTTTGTAGCGTAGTTAAGTTTTCGTTGTTAAATGAATAGTTAAGTGAATTGATTAGATGTGTTTTTATATCATTCCAGAATATTTTATAAAATTCGATTGTGATGCCATCAGATCCTGGGCTTTTGTTATTTTGCATTTCTTTTAGGGCTAATCCACATTCATATTCATTAAGCAATCCGTCGCACAGTTGTTTTTCCTCCTGGTTTAAAGCGTGATGTGTATTTTTAAAAAGAGTGTTATTTTCAACATTTTTTCGTTTATAGAGGGTTTCGAAAAATAATCGTTGTTCTTCTAGTATTTGAGTTCTGTTTGTTATATCTTTGCCATTGACTACTAATTTGTGTACAGTTTTTTGTTCACTTCTACGTTTTTCAATGTTTGCGAAATATTTTGTATTTTTTTCATTGTGTTCAACATGCTGTGCACGCGCTCTTAGTATTATTCCATTGAGATGTGTATGATAGATTCCATCTAATATTTGTTTTTTTTAATGTTATTTCATTTTCAATGTCGGTGGTATCATTTGTGTTTGTTTGAAGCAATTGTTTTTCAAGTGTTTCAATGGTTTTGATGGTTTCAGTTTCAAGTTTGTGTGTTTCTTTTTGTTTAAATGATGTGTATCTAATTGTTGTGTTACGTATATTTCCTTTAATTACTTCCCATAAGGTGTTTGGGTTTGCATCTTTATTATTTTCAACTGTATTTAAATTTTCCTGTTTTATTTGTGTTTGATATTGTGTATCTAATAAGATGCTGGTGTTAATTTTAAAGTATCCTGGGCCTCTTTCAGGTTGTATATTGTGCAGTTTAAGTTCAACTAGAGAGTGGTCAGTCATAAATCCTGGTTTTATGTTACATGTGTCAATAATGTTGCAAAGAGATTCAGATATTAAAAAATAGTCTAATCTACAAAATATTGTTGGTTTTGTGTTTGAGTGCCAGGTGAATTTGCTTTCGTTTGGGTATACTGTACGCCAGATATCTATCATATTGTAGTTTTCAATTATGTTATTTAAAATGTTTCTATTTTTAGTATGAGTATAAAGGTTTCCATTATTTTTATCTATTAATGGGTTCAGGACAGTATTGAAATCACCACCGATTATAATATTTTTATCTTGGTTATTAATTATAAAGGATTGTAATGTTTCGTAAAAAGTGGAATCGTCTATGTTAGGGCCGTAGACGTTGATTAATGTTATTTGTGTTTCGTGTATTTTGATATCTATACTTGCTTGTCTGCCAATTATTATTTCGTTAAAATTATCGACTGTGATCCCTATATTATTTTTTATCAGAAAGGCAATGCCTTGTTTATTAGTATATTGTCCACTGAGATATATGTCTCCGTCCCATTCATCTTTTAAGTTTTGTGCTAAAGTATGTGTCAAGTGACTTTCTTGTAATAGGCATATACTATAATTTTTTTCGTCTAACCATTTGAAGATTTTTATGCGTTTGTCTTTATTGTTTAGCCCTTTTGCATTTAAAGTACATAATTTAATCATTTAAAGAGGTGTATGGAGATGTACATGATAAGTTGTGTGTCCAGTTGGTTTCTATTTTAAGACATAAGATGTGTATACATACAAAGAAAAAATAGAAAACAAAAATTAGGGATTCAAAAAACTGAAATTTCCATAGAAATAAAGAAGTAAAAAGAAATATCACAAAAGTGAGAAGAAAAAACAAAAAGGGAGATAAACACATAGCTCCTGCTTTATAGATGTGAGAAAATTGTTAGAAAAATGTTGGAAAGGTAGTCTTATTTCAGGTAGATACAGAAAGGTGAGTTCGAGTGATGGTAAATAATAAGTGTATATCGTAAATAAAGATATGTGCAATCAAATTTACAAAGAAAAAAACCCAACAACAACACAAACTAAAAGCTATACAAAAAGGCAATTAAACAATACTTGCACAGGTATATATGATATGTATAAAGTTTACAATAGTTACATGATTACATTGTTGACTTTTTTGTTTTTTGTTTGTTCAAGGTGGGTATTCTTAAAAAGAGAGGTTGCGTACTTAAAACAACTTTTTGGATTAGATTCGTCTGCCCATACAAATATGGCAGCAACATTAAATGTATATTTTGTTTTCTTAAGATAACTATAAAACAGTATTTAATATCAGTATAACTGCTCTGTCTTGCTTGCTATTCAAGATATACTATATCATTTAATAAGGTGATGTCCAAAAGCGTTAAAAAGTATTTAACTGCAAATACCGTTCATATATAGACATAGAGATATGTAGACATATGCTCATTACAAATGTAGCAGTAGAATTATATGTATATTTGATGTTCCTAAGATAAGTATATAATAACATTTAATATGAATATAACTGTTCTGTCTTGCTTGCTAGTTAAATATACTTTGTAATTTAAATAGGCGATTTCAAAAAGTGTTAAATAGTATAAAAAGCAAATACCGTACATGTATAGACTCAGGCATAAACGCCAAATGTTACATGCATTTTGTATGAGCTTCTGTTAGTATGATACAACATATACAGTAATGCTTACACATGTAGACATATGCTCATTACAAATGTAGCAGTAGAATTAAATGTATATTTGATTTTCCTAAGATAAGTATATAATTACATTTAATATGAATATAACTGCTCTGTCTTGCTTGCAAGTTAAATATATTTTATAATTTAACTAGGCGATTTCCAAAAGTGTTGAATAGTATAAAAAGGCAAAAACCGAACCTGTATAGACATAGGCATAAACGCCAAATTGTACATGCATTTTGTATGAGCTGCTGTTAGTATGATACAACATATACAGTAATGCTTACACATTTCCTACTTTGCACACGAACAATAGAAATGACATTAATTGCAATAAATAACAATTAAATTCCCATAACAATCAACCGAATTAAACACTTAAAAATAGTTTACAGAGTTGATCTATCAATTAATTACAATTTTGCTTTTTGTATAATAATTATATAATTATTTTACAACCGTATGCATTCATATTTGTAACTGTCTAACATAGTATGCTTTTATACATTAATAATAATTCATATGTGTTGTAATTTATGTTCATTATTTACGGTATTGTCAACAACAATTTTTTTTTAGCTGTTTTTTTTTGAAGGTTGATAAAAATTGCTTATTTAACACGTAAGGCATATCTAAGTATGTGATTATACAGAGCGATCAATAGCCTTCCAAAAGAAGCCGAATTATATGAATTCGTTTGCAATTATTCAGTTTACCAGCAATGTCACTTGATATCAGAGTAAAAAGAGTTTAATCAGTTCATCTTTTCGATTTAATATCACGTGTTAGAGAAAAAAACTCTATTATGATAACAGCAATGTAAATAGAGTGACACATATTTGCTTCCCTTTCATTTTAGATTTAATGATTTATTTGTCCATTGTGCGTCTTTGCATGTACTGTTAATGTTTTTAACAGTTTAAACACAAGAGTTGTCCTTATATTATATAAGGACTCCTGTCAAGGATAGTGGTAACACATGATTTATTGGATTTATCTCTTACCTTCGAAATCTAAAAGGGCAAGAGATAAATACATGTACATCGTTTTTGAGTATATTACTGCATTACAAAAATGTATATACGTATTTATTTACAATACATTTGGTCAAAACATTTAATACTCTTTAGGTACACCTTGTTTATAATAGTACATATATATAGATAATACATGGTGCATAGATGTAACAAAATCAATGGTGTGTTAAATTTAAGAATGTTGTCAAACATATGCACCGATATATAACATGCATTTAATTTGCTTGCTTTGCATTGTGTACACATGCTTACGTAAATTGTAAATACACTGTATTGTATTGTGCATTTGATTGTCATGGTGTGTCTGAATAGCCACTAATCCCTTGAATAACCACTAATCCTTCGTCTTCATTGCACCTTGATAATGGACAGCAGTTAATGATAGTATACTTCCCAAAGTAGAAACGTTTGTAAATGTTATGTCTATGACCATGGTAGACTAAGCCAATAATTGAACTCCTTATAAAGGACCCTGTGGATGATTCCGTTCTGGTTTTTGTAGAAAAGTTTTCCGCTTCTACTCCATACTGATTCTACAGTGTCTTTTTTCTTCAAGCGGATTGAGTTGAAAACTGTTTGGTTCAACTGTGTTAGGTGTTCGCTTGCATAAATTTTAACTTGTTTGAGTTGCTTGCTCATTTTAAGAATTTGTATTTTCTTAGATCTAGAAATGAATTTTATAACAGCTGGTCTGCTTTTGCCATTTTCAAATCTTCCAAGCCTATGCCCGTAATCGATTTCAGATTCACCAAGTTCAATTCCAGTGTGCTTTTTGATGGTTTCTACTACTAATTTAATGGTTACGTCTGGTGTTTCTGCTTTATCTCTATCAGGAAGGCCATGAAAAACTACATTGTTAATTCGACTGTATTGTTCAAGGTCATTGAGATTTTCTTTGTTTGACTCTTTTTCTTTTGTTAACTCCAACAGGATCTGTTTCTTTTCTTCCTTTTCAAAAACAAGTTCTTTCTGCAAATTATCTATATCCTTCTTAAGATTATCATTTTCTGTTTCTTTTTCGAAAAGTTTATGTTCAAGCAGTTCGATTCTGTGAAGTAGGCTATTTTTCATTTTTCCTACAATTGTTTCTATCATATTTTCTAGAGAGCTGTCATCTTTTAGCATCACTTTGGACAGCTTGACATTTATTTCTCTCAATTGTTTTGAGATATCAACAATGCTCATGTTTTCGGTATCTTTGGTTCCTTCAGCTTTCTGTTTTTCGTGTTTTGCCTTTTTCTTTGCTTGCTTTTTGCTTTCAGCTTTTGATTCGCTTATACTAAGTTCATGTTCGCTAACACTGCTTATGTATTTGCGTTTGGTTTTGTCTTGACTATCACAATCTTGGTTACTATCAGATACTTCTGACTTTTCTAAGTCAATTTCTCCTGGCTCAATTGACTGAGTTGACTGTGTTGCCATATCTTTTTTGAATAGTATATAAACAATTTTTCAAAATTTTAAACAAGGCTCTGTTTTCTTCATTTATTACAAGTTATTTATGTTCATACCTTGTGTGTAACCATCTTGTATCCATTAAACAATGTCACTCATTTATTATCACCAACTTTCCAACACTAAGATTAATAAATCCTATTGCATTTTTATATTTTCAAGTCCAAAGAAAAAAAAAACTTGCTCACAACCTTCATCTCATTCATACTTGCGATGCGCTATAACGGGGTCAAACCCTTCTACAAAAGTCTGATCTAGACCGGAAGCAATATAATTGTTAAAAAGTTAATCGCTGTTTCGGACCCCCCCCCCCCCCCGCCCACGAGAGACCGCAATACTATAAGATCAGTTTATAGGGGAGTCTGGGTTAATGGGTACGTTTTTTGCCAATAAGTCCTTTTACATATATTACTAAAAACAAACATCGGTTAAACTATTTATTGTATTTATTGTTAGGATTAACATGACTATTCCTATTAAAATATCATAACATACCACACAATCAGTGCATTGTACTACTATTGCTACTGCTGCTGCTGCTGCTACTACTACTACTTCTACTACTACTACTACTACTACTACTACTACTTCTACTACTACTACTACTACTACTACTACTACTACTACTACTACTACTACTACTACTACTACTACTACTACTACTACTACTAATACTACTACTACTACTACTACTACTACTACTACTACTTCTACTACTACTACTACTACTACTACTACTACTACTACTAATACTACTACTACTACTACTACTACTAATACTACTACTACTACTACTACTACTACTACTACTACTACTACTACTAATACTTCTACTACTACTACTACTACTACAATATAATAACAATTCATAATATTTCTTCTTCTAACAGTCAATATTAGTATTCTATTTCCTTTATATTTCAATGGTTTAAAAAACCTGTCGTATATATTATACCGAGACAATTCTAAATACAAAGCACGCTATAAAAAAGTCACGAATGGGCAGAATGCATGCACATACAATTCATAGTCCTAGTAATTCGCACATGCAACGTTGAGTGAATCAATGAGGACGGGATATTCAAAGCAGAAGAAATTGATGTCTTTTACATAAATGGGGTAGATAATTTGCTTCAGGATATCACGAATGTTATCATATTATACTATAAATCATATATCGCATTATTTAAATATTTACGGTCGATGTAAGTATACAAGAATAACACCCATATTGACGAGAGATATTTGTATCATTTTACGTTCCATGTTCTTTCATGTTTCATATTTACTTAATATCAGATTTAAACAAGTTTGACCAGTGTCTAGAATCTATCGAGTGTTTACTAAATGCGTCATTTTCCTGACTGAATGGTTTTCACATCGCTGCCATCTGTTACCAGCCTGGTAACATAAGTACAAACATGTATTCGCATGTTAATCAATGGTAAGTTGCGAATACTAGTTTGACCAGTTTCTAAAGTCTTTCGAGTGTTTACCGAGGGTGTCCTTTTCCTGACTGAATGGTTTTTACATCGCTGCCATCTGTTACTAGCATGGTAACAAAAGTACAAGCATGCCATTGTATAGAATATGTCGATTGTTTACAAAGGGCGTCCCTCTACCGACTGCATGGATTTAACGTTAATGTCATTTATTATCAGCCTGGTAACATAAGCACAATTGTTGCATTTGCTTTTCAATCAATGGTACATTTTGAATATTATATTCCAAATACGTTGTAAATGGACAAGTGAGTCAATAAAACAAATGCATTTCATTGAGTACACACACTTAATTCGGATTTTTCAGCTATTATATTACACTGACTTATGACATAGAAAATACGGATATTACACAGCCCAATAGTTAAAATATAAAGGTCAAATATGGGTTTTGTTTTAGTTTGTAAAATATCCTACAAGACGACATAGACCGTGATTTTGAAAGGATCAATTTTTCCTATATTTAAGTGTTACCAAACTTGCGTATGGGGCCATTTTAATATGGCAATTAACTTTTTTAAGTTTGAATGAAAGCCCCTCGAGCCACTCTCGATAGACTAGCTTACAGAAAAACTTTAACATGTCTTAAACGTGCATATGCAAATATTTAAGTTTAAAATAGCATTTTGTTATGTAAGAAAATCAACCTAGAGCAGCCGAACCTTGCCTATGGGTCCATTTTTATATAGGGACTACGTGTTGTAAGTTTAAGTGTAATACCTTAAAGGGATCTTTTCACGGTTTGGTAAATTGACAAAATTGAAAAAAGTTGTTTCAGATTCGCAAATTTTCGTTTTAGTTATGATATTTGTGAGATAACAGTATTACTGAACATTTACTATAGTCCAATATAGCCATTATATGTATCTTTTGACGATTTGAAAACCTAAACATTATTAAGCGTTGCAACGCGAAACGATTGAATAATTTGGAGAGTTCTGTTGTTGTCGTTTAAATTTACGAAACTACGAAGATTGCTTATATAAGGTATAAAATACTTACACTGTGTATACCCGGCGGAATAGCCGAGAGGGCTAGTGCGTTTTTACTTGAGACTAACTCCAGGACTCCGGGGGTCACTAGTTCGAGCCCTTGTACCGGCTACTTTTGTTTCCTTTTTTAAATTTTATTCTTGATTTTTTTACTGGAGCTTTTAAGATCCAATGTTTACATTTATCAATATAAAGCATTTAATGACAAACTTCAAAATATGCCAAAATCTGTGAAAAGGCCACTTTAAGCCACTCGATTAAGTAGCTTACCTAAACACTTAAACACAGCGTGTAACATAAATATGAGCTAATAATTATGAACATGTAAAACGTTTTCCATTTTATGATTTAATATGTTTGCATTATTGTTTATTAAAATATATCATTTATTCATGGTTGGGTATATAGATAACTATTCAAAAATCAGCAGTCTAGACATGGATGTGAACTGAATAGTGTTCTTTGAGAAAACTATTCTTTACTTGAACATGATTTATATTTCTATACCAGCGCCAACGTCCCTTGTTCAAAGTGTATGAAGCGTATTTGATTTTATTTCAAAGTCGCATATTTAATAATCCACCATACGAAATGTGGAATAGACATTTAATGCATTGATCTTGACCACATAGTTATAAATTGTTTAAAAAACTATTTTTGTTAATGAAATAGACAATATGTGACGTGGGATAAATGAGCTATAAGCACTACGAAAAAAATTTGTGCTGATATCGTTGACATTAGTTTCTATTCATATTCGAACTTCATTGGGACAGTACATTATCCTGATTAATCCGTGACTGCGTTGACATTGAGCAGACATTATCCACTCGCTTCAGACTCTGTCTGAAAGCTGTCAAACTAGGTAACCACAACTACGAAGATAATTTGAGCCTTGTTCTGAGAATACTGGGCTTAATGCATGTGCGTTAAGTGTCATCCCAGATTAGCCTGTGTAGTCCGCGCAGGCTAATCAGGGACGACACTTTCCGCCTAAACTTGATTTTCGGTAAGGAGGGAGTTCATTGAAACTAAAAAAACCATAAAAGCGGAAAGTGTCGTTCCTGATTAGCCTGTGCGGACTGCACAGGCTAATCTGCGATGGCACTTTACGCACATGTATTAAGCCAAGTTTTCTCAGAACAAGGCTCAAATTATGTAGTTTTTCATACACGTGGCGTTCCAGTCGATTTGCTTTGAATCTATTAATATAATCGCGCTTGGAGAAATTAGCCATATTATTTCTGTCAGAACATTTTTTTCTTTTAATTTCGATGTTTTTTTTTTATATTCCGCTATGTAAAGTTCACTATACAGTATCAGTACATTTCTTGTTAAATTCAAATGCAGTTATTTTCGAACTTAAGATGCAGACATGTTCGAACTTAAGATGCAGTCATGTTAAAACTTAAGACGCAGTCATGTTAAACTTAATATGCAGAGACCGTTTTAAAGACTTAAATGTACTTAAGGTCAGATCGGCTTGCTAAGTTGATATAACTTAAAAAATACCCATCGAAGATCTTGTAACTGTCACCATCCCTTTATGGTTTGTCATAAGAAATACAATTTGGTATATAGTACACTATTACGGAAATAGTGCTTATTGATGGTAAAAATAGCTCTAGCTTCTTTTTTTACACTGTTTCTATTTATATAATATCGACACAGTTGGTATCATCGATTCTAATGGATAAATGCCATTACCGCCAATATGACAGACCACGTACATACATGCAATGTGCTGGAACACTGATAAAGGCTGCAATTATATGAGCCTTGTTCTGAGAAAACTGGGCTTAATGCATGTGCGTAAAGTGTCATCCAAGATTAGCCTGTGCAGTCCGCACAGGCAAATCAGGGACGACACTTTCCGATTTAATGGTATTTTTTGTTTAAAGGAAGTCCCTTTTTACCGAATATCTAGTTTTAGCGGAAAGTGTCGTCCCTAATTAGCCTTGCGGACTGCACATGCTAATCTGGGACGACACTTTACGCACATGCATTAAGTCCAATTTTTTTCAGAACAAGGCTCATATGAGTAATACAAGTACGATTTGTATGGCAATTTAAGATATGGGAAATACAGATGACAATATAAACACTGAATTAAGTACATTATATTTTTCCATGGTTTAGGTTATGACTAAGACAAGCAGCCTTTGCCATTCATCAGTTGCCGCAATACGGAACTGACCCATGTCGTCTGAAATAACACAAAACATTTACTATCGGACATACGAAATCATGGTCAAATGTGCGTCTAATATACGTTAAGGTCACCATACAAACATCCTAGTACGATTCCCATCCAATGTTAACTTCTGGGTTGTATGATAAGAAAACAGGAATATTTATTTTTGAAATAATCAAACAGTCTGTCTAAGTAGGATTTAAATCGCAAACAAGAATATCACGTTTTGGAAATAAATATTTTTCGCACCAGGAACGAAGTCGTATTGACATATTGGATATTGTGACCACCTTGCTTCCGATAGGTATTATGTTTGATCCAAGTTCAGAGAACATTTAGATGATTTTCACGCCATCTTTTTGTGCGCAATCGTGAGATATCGATATATGCTTAACGATTGCGATTTAAACTGAGCTTACTTTGATCGCTTACAACGAACAATCTTTGATGTACATATTCCCAATCAACAACATCTGTTACCACACATTATGTGCACAATCAACACAAACAAACGAAAAATACACGTGCATGTATAGTCCTACAGATGTTTGCAAGGTCCAGCATGCGTTTAAATTGAAACATTAGTGAATGTTTTGTTTGAATAAAATCGTTCGTAATGTAGTTGATGTATTCACTTGGTTATATAATGGATAACATTCAATATATCAGTAAGCAAATACAAATTTGAACGTTACAAAATGTTGTCATTTAAAGCAATAAACATTCTACAACGTAAGGTAAACACGGTTTTTACAAAACTAAAAAGGCGTGCAGCTGATTTTTAAAATTGCCTTTTATAATATATAAAATAGCATACAATCTTCATATTGGTTGAAATGCATTGGGTTTCGCATTGAATTAATTATTAATTAAATCAAAAATGATCACTCGAAACGTATTTAAATAGCATACGCCATGTTTTGAGTTAAAAGCTCGAAGGCTGTCTTCGTTTCAATCCGTCTGTTTTCACTTCTAACTAACCAAACAAAATATTTGTGACAAGGTCTTAATTTTTTGTACCAGACCATTACGCAAAACAGTAGGCATACCTTATTAATTACAAACGTCGGCAAGGAGTATCGAAAAATTAAAACAAACGCAACACAGGAAAGTAACGCATAACATCAGTTATTTAACAATTGAATTTTACGAAATCAGTGTTGGCGTAAATGTTTCATGGGATAATAAAAATGATGCTCATAAAAACAATCTAACCATATTCTAACTGGCTCGCAGAAGAAGATCTCTTATCATTGTTCAAACAATGTTGGCGTAAATGTTTCATGGGATACTAAAAATTATGCTTATCAAGACAATCTTACCATGTCCTAACTGGCTCGCAGAAAAAGATCACTTATCATTGCCCAGTATGCATCTATATTGTATAATCCGTTAAAACTATTACATTTTGATTCCCAAACGTGAATGGGCTTAAAAATATAAAAAATAATTTCAAATTATATGCTCCGGTGTCATTAATCATGTGAACACACATGCGTTAATAATAAACTATGACTTTAGAAAACAATTAGAGCGAATACTTTGTGCAAAAAAGTCATTTCCAATGTCAATGTCGTCGAGCTATAACAACAGGTAACAAAACTTTCTTAAAAATAACACTAATTATATCAACATGCGATCGGTGCTTTTCACTAGCAATTTATTTTAAACTGCGTGAGGAAAAAATCTTAACAAGGCTTTATAATTAGATCCTATATTTTCTAAGACCCACGATGGCTTTTCTAAACATTTTTAATCACTACTTAAATGGGCCTTTTCAAGTTTTGGTAAAATGACACAATTAAAACAATTGTTTCATATTTGCAAATTTTCGTTGTAGTTATGATATGTGTGAGAAAACAGTAATACTGATCATTTACCATGCTCTAAAATATCTACTATATGCATCTTTTGGCGATTTAAAAGCATGAACATTATAAATCGTTGCAAAGCAAAACGAATAATTTGGAGAGTCCTGTTGTTGTCGGTATATTTTGTGATACAACGAGGATTGCTTATATAAAGTATAAAATACATCATTCATTGCATGAGCACGGATGGCCGAGTGGTCTAAGCGATAGACTTTTACTCCAGGGGTCAGTGGTTCGAGCCCAGTTGAGGGTTACTTTTTTTCTTTCTTTCTTTAATTTTATTATTGTTTTTTTACTGGAGCTTTTTAGATCCAATGTTTACATTTATCAATGTAAAGTATTTAATGACAAACTTCAATACATGCCAAACTCTGTGAATAGGCCCCTTTAAAATGGTAGGTATTGTTAGATTCTTCGAGAAAAGCCTACTCCAGTATTTTCTTAGAGTAAGTTTTTTATCCTTTTCTTATCATTAGCGACACTAAAAAGTTCATGAAACTGTCATATCGAATCCCGTAATTGTCCCAACACCTATAAACAGGCATTCAGCGTCCAGCGTATCGATCTTGGATCTGCCAACAAGATAAAGACCAGAGTGCTAATAGGATTGTAGGGATTCTAGAACGAACGTGGAGCGTTATAAGCAATCTACCAATTAATTCGAACTTGAGCGTCTGGGCCACGATAATCATTCGTGTCTTGTTTTGAGAAAACTGGGCTTAATTCATGTGCGTAAAGTGTCGTACCAGATTAGCCTGTGCAGTCCGCACAGGCTAATCAGGGACGACATTTTCCGCTTTAATGATATTTTTAGTTTCAATAAAGTCCCTCCTTACCGAAAATCAAGTTTAGGCGGAAAGTGTCGTCACTGATTAGCCTGTGCGGACTGCACAGGCTAATCTGGGACGACACTTTACGCACATGTATTATGCCCAGTTTTATCAGAACAATACACATTTGATCAATTTATTGTACGAACCAAGTAGTTTCGAACTAAATATGTTTTTTTTTCTCGTGCTCTTACTGGACAGATTTAATGAACTTCGAAAAAAAACCACATACGATTTCTCTTCAGGTGAAGTTTCGCAGTAATTAGTAATCTCACACTCCTGTTTTTATTTTATTTTAGCTGTATGAAAAAGTTGCTTGATGAAAAACCAGCAATTTTTATGAAATTAAGTCTAAACGTTTTGTTGGAAGTTAAAAACATTATTAAAACATATTTAATCTAGTAAATTACAACAATTATAATCCCACCAGTGTACATGCTGTTTAAAGGGGCCTTTTCAGGTTTTGGTAAATTGACAAAAAAATGATTCAGATTCGCGAATTTTCGTTGTTGTGCTGATATTTGTTAGGAAACAGTAAAACTGAACAGTTACCATGCTCTAAAATATCCATTATATGCTTCTTACGACGATTTAAAAACCTGGAAATTATAAAGCGTTGCAACGCGAAAAGATTGAATATTTAGGAGAGTTCTGTTGTAATCGTTATATTTTGTCATACTACGAGAATTGCATATTTAAAGTATCAAATACATCACTAATTGTATGAGCTCGGATGGCCAAATGATCTAAGCGATAGATTTTTACTCCAGGTGTAAGTGGTTCGAGCCCAGATGAGTGTTACTTTTTTCTTTAAGGTTCTGCTGTTTATTACTGGAGATGTTTAGATCCAATGTTTACATTTATCAATATAAAGCATTTAATGACAAACTTCAATACATGCCAAAATCCGTGAAAAGGTCCCTTTAAGTATACAGTACTTTCAAATATGATTAAGTTGTTCACTTTATAACGTGCTTGCAACTACAAATTAAATGAAACAATTACCAGAATTCTATATATCAGGTGCCATAGGTACACTGACGTTCTCTGTGTTGAAATATGCACGCGTGTCTAGCATAGCAATTAGTAAACCAGAGTCCAGCAAACGAAAAGAAAAATTTTGAAATGAAAAATTAAAACGAAAAACTCATATTAATTAACACCCATAATGCCTCGTTTTACGTAATGTTGTTTTTAGCAGTTGTCAGGATGTAGTTTACTTTTTGTTTAATTATTAATTCATACCAACGCTATTTTATAAGCTAGTTTAAATACTATAGTTCGGTTATACAATATTAATTTATAAACTTGGTTTGAATAAAAACCGGTTTCAGATTAATGTTCCCGGAAATATTTATAGCATAAAAAAACCTATACGGTCATATTACAGCATCCAGTGCGTCACGGTGTTTTCTTCAGCGCTTCTTCCCTTTGGGAATGAACAAATCTGTACGCTGTGAATTGCAATTAATAGGCACGGGAATGCCTCAATAACATATGGCAAGGCAATGTAAAGAGTTTCTCAAGTTAGTACAAACATTAAATTTACACTTTTGTTTTTGAGAAGAATGAAATAAACGTCTGCAAATATGTTTATGAAAACCAGTAGAACAAGTATCGTATATTACTGTAACACATTTCCCACGCAAGCCTGTACATATAAACTGACAAGGTAAACCTGTTAATCTGAACTCAATTTTGGAAACTGCTTGGTCATCGCGTACCTGTGGGAACATATGGTTAGGTGACAGTCAAACCGACATTAAAATATAAAAATAGAACAAATTGACAGTGTGGTTGAATTAAATGGTCACACAACTGTTTTATCACTGAAGTTAAAATCAGGATGATGGAATTAAATGGTGTCAAAACTGTTTTGTCACTGGGGTTAAAATCAGGATAAAAGAATCAAATAGTCACGAAACTGCTCTGTTATTGTGTTGGAGTCTGTGACTAGTCCAAGTTGTTTTCTTGCTAAAACATTTTGAACGGTTCTAACGTTTTCGGAACATGTATATAAAGCCGTAAAATTTTCATATTTTGATCCACTTCGAAAGTGAATCGCACAGAATACTTCCCAACTTGAAAGCTTCAACGGAAAGTGCAGGAGACGGACATTTACTTGTTCGGTGGATTTTATTTGTGTTGGAGTATATTGTTTCTATCTTGTTTCAATTATTTAATAAGAATTATACACTAAAAAATTAAATCCATACGATCATTTAACCAAGAATAAAAGTTGATATATAATAGAAAAGGACTTGTTGCCTTCTTTCGCAAACTGATGAGTAGTTAAACGAATTTGGAACTTTTAAGTAAAACAAAAAATTTCACAACGCGACTTAAACGAAGTTTAGAACACTTATAAATAAACAATAAGGGCATAAGCAACAACGAAGTGCCACAACTTCACCAGGACGACGAATTAAGCTGCCTTGGTGTCTTTGAACTAACTGGTAATTGTTTACTTTGATACACAATGTAAACGCGTTGAGCATGGGATGTAAATCTCTGAAGCATTTTTAAATATGAGCATACGATATTACAACATTAACAATTGTATAGGACAAACACATGATATTATACAGTTATTTCCGGTGTGTTGAGATTTTTCTTGACCTATAGAAACAGACAGCTTCAAGTAAAAATATATGAACATCATCATCAAATCTCTAAGCGCATCTCTTGTCGAGGTTACAAAAAATGGAATTCGAGTTAAATCGGATGAACCGGATATAATTAGTCTTTATTGAATTCAAATTCACACAACGGGGCACATCGACAGTCTCAAATAGTCTGTTCATTATAAAAAAACACGTTTTGACTGTGGAAGTAGAAAATTTATATAACTCATATCTAAGGAGTCGTTTAAAAGAAAACTTTAAAACATGCATCAAGAGAAGTCGAAATCGATGTATTACAGCTGTCACATCACATGAAAACGAGATCCCCCATCTAATACTCGCACAATAAGTAGGTGCAATGTTTGATCTAAACATTTTTTTTTTAAATAAAAAAAGCAATAAATACCAGACTTAAACAAGCAACCTTTCAAAAGAAAACAGTGTGCACAGGTATGTCAAAGGTGTTTCTTACGAATGTCGTGCTTCAACAAAACCTATTATCTACACTTGAGACATGGCATTCGAAATCTCGCAAACCATGGTAACTGTGTGAATAAAAAATTTAAGTGACGAATGAAAAGACATCTTTTTATGAAGAAATCTATCTTTAAAGCAAAATACAAAGTCTTAAAAGGTTTATATAATACAATACGAACGCTCTACATCACACGTGTTCTCTACGTTAACTTAGCTTCAGAAATGATTGAAGTCATGGACAACATAACATTTTTTTGAAGAACTGGAGGGCAATACATTAAAACTACAATAAACGTTTATATAGTTGCGGCACATAATTCCAAGATGACAATTTCCTGGTACCCAATATCGGTTTTAATAAGCAAATCAAGGTATGCACTTGAGCTTTAGCCACTCGTATTTTTATATAATCCATATCGCGTTTAAGCTTAGAATCTAATTTCGATTTATTTTCGTTAAGATAAATATAGGTGCTGAAAGCTGTTTGAGTATACTTTTCATAATACAGTTTTAACCCATTTATGCCTAGGGTATAGAAAAAAGCCTTGGCAAACAGCCACTAGGTATAAATGGGTTAAACCACTCACTTGAATCATCATTGAGGGTATGAAATGCACAACGTTAGTTTAAAGTAATAAAATAGTTTATTTATTTTTTACTTGTTCATTACAATGAAAATAATCAAACCCTATTTTCTTTTATGCCAATAAAACAGCGAGGAAATATACTTCTCAGGTCTTGCTTTAAATCACAATGACTGATAAAAAGATCATCCACAAACATTTCAAATGAAAATTCTTGGAAAAGGTCAATATTGTCACATTTAAGTACAGCAAGTTGCAAATATCCTAATGGATACGTTTTCATTGATATTCCTTGTTTTCTGGTTTGCAAACTAGGTATGATATTTCCTTGTGCGCATGTGTACTTACTAGACATACGATAACACGTACTACGGAAGAGGCGAAAAGAGTGGATAGATCTGGATCATGTAATAAAGTCAGCACTATTAGCCTGGTACGCAAACGTAAATTGTAGTAAAATCAAAAGTTTCTTGCACGTATTTTTCAATACTTTCGGAGAGAGTATAATCGATGTCTGTTGTTAAAAGGATATTATGCGCATCAAACAGTATATGCTATAGTTTTTGGGGGTTTCACTTCATCTACACATATATTGGTTAATGCAGCATCAACATACTAAAACAATATCCGGAAAGAGAAAAATAATGCATTTGAAAAACAACCGTACTTTCGATTTGACAACTGACAGCAGAAATGATTCGATGTACGATATGAATCTAAATATAGTTTAAGTGCAGATTCGTTCATGCGACACAAAGACACAATTATGTTTTACGGATCATTTTAATTTTCTGCAACGATATCTATTCATACGACACACGAACACTAACTCCGATTCTAATAAAAATACAGTTCCTCTCAGCTTAGATGACTGGGTCAGTCATGTAAAATGTCGAATTTAATATATATATTTTTTGATAAACCACTGGTAGCAAGATGAATTGAAGAAAATTGGTAAGTTTCCTCATTTTAACTAACTCTTTTGGCGTGTTAATCCTTTAAGTTAATTTAACAGTGAAAATGCGCATACTATCACTTTAAGATACAATTCTTTGACCGAAATCCAAATGATACCTAAGAAAACCGATTCAAGAGTCCAGGTGGCGGATTCCTCTTCATGACTATCATGAAACATTGAGTGTAGGTCACGGCGGTAAATTACATTAAAGGAATCTTTTAACGGTTTGGTAAATTGACAAAATTGAAAAAAAGTTGTTTCAGATTCGCAAATTTTCGTTTTAGTTATGATATTTGTGAGGAAACAGTATTACTGAACATTTACCATAGTCCAATATAACCATTAAATGTGTTGTAAATACTGTGATTTGACTTTCCGCGTACTAATAACACACACTGATCAAGGTAAAACAGTACTTTAATAATTAAAATATAACATCTTATTTCACCGAGAGTTCGTTCTTTGTTCGGCGTTCCGTCTGCGCATGCTCCAAACGCGCTTCCGCCAGGTCACGCACAACACTCCAGCAGGTCAGCCACAACACTCCCCCCGTCTTTATTGTTGGAGCCGCTCCCCGGAACCCGGTACCTCCGCCGCAGACAATAGTCGGCCATTTGTCTGGATGTTGTTGTTCGTGCCCATCCTGGATGGCCAAACTGGCATACATTGGGGACCATCCATTACTTAGGTTGATCTACAGGGCAACCTGCCCTGTGGGGATCGCACCCAACAGGTTGACGGCATTTCTCGTGGTGACCTCCAGGATGTGCTGCGATGTCACCCCACGAAGTTCCGCCAACATCGCAGCTTCATCAACAACTTCCGCTGGCGCCGGAAATCGCTGATGGGGCCTAGTGAAGTAAGGGGCGTGAATTCACTCCTGTTGAAACTTACGAGGGTGTTGGGAAAAACTTCCAGCCAACACCCGACACGACTGAGTGAACGGCTCGCCCCCCGGGATCCCACGGATATGAATCAAGCGGACTAGCCGATTCCATTCGATTGAAAACACCATGGCCGCTTTCAACTTCTGTGACATCGCTTAGGACACTCGGCCATCCGTGCTGAAACGTTGTTTGCTGACCCCTCGTTCGGAAACTGCCCTGCTCTACTAAGCCAATGTCGTCGTCGACTTCTTCGGAGAAGAGTGCCCCGGTGAGTGCACCGGCTTGTTCACCCGTCAACTTCCCTATCGACGCTATTTACACTTCCTGCAGATGGTCAGGAACGACAACTTCTTTTTCCTTCTTTTGCTGGTCCGACTCACCATGGCAATCTGCCACGGTCTCTGGTTCTCTGGTTTGGCTAGCCGAACCAGCACCGGACATCGCCAACGGATATCTGTTATGTTCCGTTGTTGAGCTGTGATCCACATCAGCCACGGTATGTTTCTTGATGCCTCCAGCAGACATCGCTTGTTGATTGCCGCCCTCAGGAACCTTTTCAAATTCATAGGCATTCCCCACTACCACCATTTTCTTAGTAGTCTTAAACTGGTCAGATGGGTTCTCCAAACACACCACTGGGTCTTCTTTAGTTACCCGAATAACTGGCATCAATACCTGCAAGTTATATACTGGTTCCATGTTATATGCACCAAACTTTCCCTCCAGTTTACAAGGGACCCTTACCACTGAATTTTGAGGTACCTCTGTTCGTCTGGACATGATAACTTTTGCTACCACCGGTTTATCTCTGAATGTTGTATTCAAAGGTATACTTTCGCCATTGATTAATAGGCAGTCCGAGTGCAGATCAATCAATGCCTTGAAGTGCCGCAGCAGGTCATGTCCCAGCAACCTCTCATCACTGATTGGCGCTACACATACCCCTTCCCTGGAAGACTGCTTTCCAAGCTGTACGTGTATAGGCTGTGTCACAAATCCTTTCAGAACCGAATTCTTATCAGCAAGCTGCATGTTGATTTCCATGACCTTGCCTGGTTTTTGCTCTAACTGTTCATAAACTGCTGAAGACAGTATAGATGTATCCGCTCCAGAGTCTACCCGAGCCCTAACCTGACGGTCTCCTACCAACATATCCACATACGAAGACCCCGCCGTCACAACCTTGACTGCTATGGTATCCACTCCACTTGCGGATCCGGATTTGTCTCCCTTTTTTCAGCTGCCAATCCAGATGAAGTATCCTGCTGCACTTCAACCGGCGCTAACAAATGGCCTCTCGCTACATCGGGCTGCGGTGCCTGGCCTACGCCACCGGCCCTTTGGAGTTTAAAGTCTTCTGTGGACTCTTTTCAGCTACTTGACCTTCAGACGTTGGTTTAAGGGATGCTTGGTACTCCTTACAATCCCTTTTCATATGGTCCCTACCATTACGATGATAGCATCTAAAAGTCCTTTGTGGGAACTTCACATCCTTGTTGTTTATTGAACCGTTTGATGCTAAACTAGCTTCAAATTTACAATTCAGCTGCTCAATCGCCTTTTCTAGTTTTTCAAATCTCACGTCTCCCGGGACTGAACCGCATTCACTGCTATTTTTGGTCATATTTTCTAGCCTTCTTGCCATCGACCACTTGACTGACATACTGATAGTGTCGTATCAGATGAACAGCATGTTGAATGGATCGTGGTCGCTCAAAACAGGCATGCTTTCCTGCTTCTCTGTCAATACAACCTTGCCAGAGCTTTGCTACTACCTCCCTTTGACCAAACTGGTCTGGAAGGTTCCTAAAAGCAGGTGTTGCTAGGGTTAACACTCTATCCGCCCAGTCTTCCAACAATTCCCCCGGTTGCTGTGTAGCCTGCTGAAACTTAGCTCTACTGGTCTCTGGTATTTCCTTTGAACCAAAGCGTGCTTCCATCTTTCTCATTATGTCACGGAAAGAAAACTTTCTCCCATGTGCGTCTCGATGGTAAAGTAGTCAAGAGCCTTCCCTTCGAGGCACCAGTTCAAGAAATCACGGCATTCACTATCGGACCATTTGTACACTTTCCGATAGCTGTTAAACTTTTGCTTTAAAGACAGCCAACTAGTTCGTCCATCATATCTCAAGTTCTTTGGCTGCCTCCTTGGATCACCGTGGACTCTCGAGTGATATTCCTTCTCTGATAAACTATCAGGACTCCAAGAATCACTCCAAGACTACTGGTCATTCAAGGCGTCGTCTGGCGAACAAGAGAGTTTCTCAAGACGACGGTGATAGCGACTCCGGAACAGACAGTGATGACAGACAGTCACTACGTAAACGCCTGGGAACGAAGACTAAAGATGACAAATCCAAGACCACTGGTCATTCAAGGCGTCGTCGGGCGAACAAGAGAGTTTCTCAAGACGACTGTGATAGCGACTCCGGAACAGACGGTGATGACAGACGGTCACTACGCAAACGCCTGGGAACAAAGACTAACGGCGACAAATCCAAGACTTCTGGTCAGTCGAGGCGTCGTCTGTTGAACAAAAGGGTTGTTCAAGACGACTGTGATAGCGACTCCGGAACAGACGGTGATGACAGACGGTCACTACGCAAACGCCTGGGATCGAAGACTTAAGGCGACAAATCCAAGACATTTGGTCATTTCAGGCGTCGTCAGTCACATGACAGGTTGTCATAGGAAGTTGACGACAGTGGCTCGGGAAATGATGGCGACAACAGACGTCATGCTCTATCTGGTTCGAGGTCATCGCAAAAGCTAAAGCACATGAATCACTCCAGCGACTTCAGTTCAAGATCCAGGTCAAGACACGGTGACTCAAGGAGGCGGCATCGTCATGGACACGGTCGTCATAGGTAAAAGTCATCGTCATCCAGATCCTTTTACCGTTCCAGTTCAGACTGGCTGTAAACACAGGGCTTATGGGGCTTTTCTTGTTTTGACTGCATATCTTGTTCAATGGGCTGCTTGCCTTGCACTAGTTTTGGGACAGCTGAGTTGCTTTTGCTGCAACATCAGGCTTCACCTCAGCTGGTGTGGCTGTATCTTGGAACTGCACCTGTGCACCTGATGCCCCTGCTGGTAATGGTAGAACAAACTGCTCTGCAGAAGGTTGCCCGGTAAGGTCATCTGAAACTGACTTAAAGTCTATTACTGCCTCTGGAAACTCCACGAGGTCCAACAGGTATCTAGGGATTGCTCTTCCCAAGGCTAAAGACAATAACTTAGGCGTCATGGTCTTGTGGTTTTCCCTTAACCGCACAATTACCCCCGCAGTCTTTTGTCCCACCCCCGGCATTTCACGCAACTCTGCCTCAGATGCAGTAAGAATATGTACAACCATTTTTATTTATTGATTTGGAACTTAATGAAACAAGTACAGGTGTGGTGTAACTGTATTTTTAGAAATACAGAATTTACTTATGTATTTATTGTACTTTTATTTTCAAATCAGAAATTACTAAGATAGTCTAAACAATGTATTAAAAGCAAATAATTGTAAATTAAGTTGTTAACAAATGTGCAAATAATTAATTGCAACAATGGGCCCCTAAACTTCACCAACCAAACTGGTCAGAAGTATACGAACAGCCAAGTTCAGCTCCCTCCGTCTTTACAACTGCAGCATAGTATCTGTTTGCAAACTGCAACAAACCGCTGTGTGCCCCCGAAAACTGCAATGGCGAGAAGTCTCTGTGACGTACCCCTGTGCGCCTCCGCAAACTGAGAAAACGGCTAGTACATGTTCACCTGTGTGCTCATAAACTCATGACGTCACAGCAACAATTGATATTTCCAAGGAAATCCCTTCTTAAACAAATTAATCGTGCCAAACTGGCTCAAATTTGCCTAAAACTAGTTGTTACTGATCGTTCTCCACCGACAAATGTACTCTAGACGATCCACGCAGTGAAACCCACGGTTGCAAAAACACGTGATTTGCCAAACTGGCAAAAGTTAAAATTCGTTGTTTACCCTGAATCCCGGTGTTTTCCGCAATTAACCTCGTCGCCAATGTTGTAAATACTGTGATTTGACTTTCCGCGTACTAATAACACACACTGATCAAGGTAAAACAGTACTTTAAAAATTAAAATATAACATCTTATTTCACTCAGATTTTGTTCTTTGTTCGGCGTTCCGTCTGCGCATGCTCCAAACGCGCTTCCGCCAGGTCACACACACAACACTCCAGCAGGTCAGCCACAACATATGTATCTTTTGACGATTTGAAAACCTAAAAATTAAAAAGCGTTGCAACGCGAAACGATTGAATAATTTGGAGAGTTCTGTTGTTGTCGTTTAAAATAACGAAACTACGAAGATTGCTTATATAAGGTTTAAAATACTTAACCTTTGTATACCCGGCGGAATAGCCGAGAGGGCTAATACGTTTTTACTTCAGACTAACTCCAGGACTCCAGGGGTCACTGGTTCGAGCCCTGGTACCGGCTACTTTTTTTTCCTTTAAACAAAATTTATTCTTGATTTTTTACTGCAGCTTTTAAGATCCAATGTTTACATTTATCAATATAGAGCATTTATTGACAAACTTCAAAATATTTCAAAATCTGTGAAAAGGCCCCTTTTATATACGTTCTGAATCTCGACCTTTGTGATATCGGTTCTTTTAAGTAGATTATGTCTGACATTGAAAATATAATAAATCACTGGAAATAGAGGTTACTATTTTTTGGAGAGTACAAATACGAACAAACAGACGTCATCCTGGTATAATGAATAGTGCGTCCGCCTCATGACTAAATAGTCCTTGGTTCGATTCAAATTAAATGAGCGATTTTCGATATTCCAAAGACCCTAGTACTTTCCGGGAAATTGGATCGAGACTGTCCCTTTCCAAGCTTAAGAAATCTGATTTAGACTACGCGGACGTCTTTAATTGCTTGAGATGATTAATCATTGGCTTGTGCATTCCCAATAAATTACCAAGATATCCGGTGACATGTACACACAGAGCATTATCAGCTAGCTAACGTGTATTGATATGGAATATATGTGAGTTTTATAGTCCGAAAGATGTCCGCACGGCCCAGCATGCTCTAACCCATTTATGCCTAGTGGACTCTCCCATCCTTTTAAATTGTATCAATTTATTTCCAAAATTAGGGAGGTGTAGTATATTTATTTCTATATTTAGAATATTTCTTACATCATGCGGCGTCTTTTCTGGGTCTACGCTGTTTGCCAAGGCATTTTTTATAGACGCTAGGCATGAATGGGTTAAGCTATGTATGACAAATATTGTTTGTAACGCAAATTTCCTCGACGCATTATCCTGGTCATTGTAATTCCATTGATCAAATTTATCAGACTAACGTACGAACAGGTCAATAATCTGATAACCAAATGTTCTCAGTTAAACAGCAATACATTATATAAAAGATAAAAGATAACGTATACAAAACAATTTAAGAAAATATAATAATTTAAAATGCTTCTTTAGATAACTTAACCATGAATAAGAACTGTTTAATTGTTTGAATGATCATGAATACAAATTAGTCTATTACAGTGAAATTTTCACGATTGATAAATCAGAAGTAGTTAAACTCCATTGTAACATATAACACAATTATATACAGCGAAATAAATAAATGAATTACGATATTGAGTTTCAATGGTAATAATTTTATCATATAAGTCATTTACAAATGGTCGCATCATATTAAAGTATTATTTGATTAATATTTTTCTGATTTGATATATCCCTCATTAGTTGTAACATCACTAAAAACTCTCCTATTGTGTTATTTAGGTATTAACTATAAAGCAGTGGAATGTCACATATTGTTTGAAACAAAGTGTCAAAAAGCTACAAAAAAGCATTATTGACATTCAAAGAAGTTACTGGTACCAAATATGTTCTTATTAACATAGAAGTAATATAGGATCAAACTGTCGATACCTATTTTCGTAATATTCATCTGACATACTATTCAGAATAACACATAAGTTCGTGACAAAGCCCTATTTTTATTGTACCAGACCTTTTTGGAAAACATTGAGCATGAAATATTCATTTCTCGCATATGTTGAAATTTCAATATTGCCTAACAGAAATAAAGCTAAATATTTATTTGAATTCGCTTTAAGCTTAGGTTTTTACAATCAATGTGATTTGCTTGATAAAATATATGAAATTGCTTATATAGTTACGCGTATATTACGGAACATGATGAAGTGTACACTTCATATGATACATATTTAAATTAGTATACTCGCGGTATGAAAATAACAATTTAAATGTATATAATGAATACAACTCATTTTTTAATTGTTTAATGAATAGTTAGACTATTTCAAATGAACATTGAAAATGGCATGCTTGAAGAAAGTCCAACACAACATTCTTTTCACAATTACAAAAACGTCATAGGGTGTTTATAATCTATCACTATCAATAAATATATAAGTTTCCGTACTTGAATCGAGTAATTAAGATAAAAGATGTTCGCACTAAATTAATGAATAAATGTAAATACACTCGTTTAACACATTAGCGTCTATAACCGAATTTGAATATTGGAATAAAATAAAGCGTATAATATATTATAATAGCATTGTAAATATGCGAACTACATCAAACGGTAAATCCTCTAAAATATTGAACATAAATGTTCTTAACAAATAATTATCTTGTGTATTTCCGATTTGTTTTATTTTTTCTCTTTTCAACAGTGAAGGTACATCATTTATAAGGCTTTACAGGTATATCCTATGTTTTCTTTTGCTAAAGGTTGATTTTCAAACTTTCGATGTCGGCATATGTTAGTAAATCTTATTAGCATCTCAGACCAAATCCTGTTTTTTTCTTAGAATTTTAATATTTGTTCTTCGCGATTTTTCCATCATTAGCGACACTAAAACCTCTGAAACTGTCAAATCAAATTCCGTATTTGTCACAACACCTATAAACAGGCATTCAGCGTCCAGCCTATCGATCTTGGATCTGCCAACAAGATAAAGACCAGAGTGCTAATAGGATTGCAGGGATTCTAGAACGAACGTGGAGCGTTATAAGCAATCTACCAATTAATTCGAACTTGAGCGTCTGTGCGACGGTGATCAATTCATCAAATAATTGTACGCTTTTTGTACCTTTTCGCGAATGGAGATTCTGGTATAAGTTTAAGGGAGGTTCTTGAACTCAACGCCTATACTGAAAACTTCCATTTTGGATAAGATCACAATAATATACAGGTTATCGTTTCATAAATATTTAGTTGAAATTTCAAACTATAAAGTGTAGTGAGGACATGGCAAAATCCAGTATAAAATGTGTCCATCGATTTGAAAAAAGTAATAATGCAGCCCACGCACCCCTGACGACACATGCCTTATAGTGTAGCAAGTGATACTAATAATTCAAAAAAGTTACAAAATGGATATTTTATAAAGAACGCTGGTACAAATGTCACTTTTCACATTCGAAGTTTCATATTATAAGCACACGTGCCTGCAGGTTTGAGACAGATCTTCTTGGGAAAAGAATGTGGTACCCAGACAAATGGACATACCACCATCATGATTTTTGCAATATACATAATCTTATTCGTATTGCAATCAACGGTGTGATGGATTGCTACTTAAAAAAAAATACTCTAAGAGGCCAGCTGAACTTAAACTTCGTTTAAATTGGCAATTATTGAACATTAAACTGTAAAGATTCACAGTTAATGTTTGATGCGTGACATTCAAACGTTTGGTTAGTGTCTTTGAATATTCCTAGTGTCTTGTAATTCAGACGACGCAGACAACACGGATAACTATTCATGTTAATTTATAATGTTGATTTACGCGCTTTTATGTCTAATTACTTGATACGGTCGATACCCCATACTTGAGGACTCGTTAATGTTAGGAACGAACTCGAAACTATAACTGAACTTCTTACTAAAGTACCTTTCTTAACTTGACACAAAAGATCTTGCTTGATTTTTATATTGTTATACCAGACGATAGTTTAATAAAGCCTAAGTAATTCTGAACAAACATGTGTCAGTAAATATATAAAACAAGGGGCATTATAATAAACAAGAAAAATCCCCATACAAATAATTCAACACTATCGGAGGGTAAATCAACAGAATGTATGAGATACAGTCCAGTAGTTTTTATGTGCACAATAATCGACATATTTAAAATAATTGAAGTAAAATGTTTTTTTTAATTCAATATAATAAATGCAATGTATACATGTTTATGATCATACAACAAAGTGATTGTACAAAGCAATAATGTTAAGACATGTTATACAAGATATGCTAATATATATACTTTTTTTGGTTTCCTTAAGATTAAAAAAAAAACAAAAAAACTGGGCTAATATGTTTTTTCTTTTGTTGTTTGTGAAAGGTGTTTTTTTTAAACGGAGAAAAGAAAAGAACAACAGGAGAATCGTTATGAAAAATGATGAGTTGTAAAAAGTGGGAAGAAAGCATACTGGACTTGTGTGTTTTGTTGTATATTCACAATGATCTTATAAGATTGAAAAAAAATATACCAAACTATTTTAGAAATATAAACTAACATTAGAGTGAAATGTATATAAGTGGACAAACATTATGAGAATTTAATCCGATTCCATTTTTGTTCAAAGATTTGTAATGTGTCATTACTGAGGGCTATTTCTTTCTCAATCTGGATTTTCAATTTAAGACTATGGACAAAACAATTAAAATTTGGTACTTGTTTTTTGTACTTCATGTTAAAGATAAAATATTTCATCAGTATAAGAATAAAATTCACAATATTATTGCGGTCTATTGATTTCAATGAGTAAATTCCGAAACTTACATTTAAGAAAGATAGCTGAACGTTTAGTTGCTGTTGTTCAAGAAAAGATACTAATTGATTCCAAATAGGCTGGATGTGTATGCACTCCAAAAAAGATGTTTTATAGTTTCGATTGAATTAAAATGTTAAGATAAGAAATATACGCTTAATACATATAAAGGTGCGTGACTTCGTCACAGTTGTATCACACTGAATAAAATGAACATAAGGGTTTTAATTGTGAAAAAACAAATCCGATCAGTACACACAATAATTTTGATTATGGTTATTTCGTAATTAACAATGTGCAAACTCAAAGCAGTACACACAACGGATTATACACTTAAATGTTTAGGGGTCAGGAATCTTTTCGACAACCACTAAACAGTATATCAAAAAGTAAATTCCATAATTCAATAGATACATGTATATGTTATTTTAGTCTTTTTTCTCCGTTGGCAATAATATACCTGTTTATAACTTTTTTAGGTTGTAAAACAACCAATGACATTATACTAATGAGAACTAATTTAATATGTACATTGACGAGCAATCAGACACTATCAATTCTGACATATAACACCTCGTACTGCCTAGATGTGAATATATTTGATTCACTGACAGCATTCAGTTGTCATTAGAAGTCTAGTTTATGCGCGGAATATCTGCCTTTTTGTATAATTAATAAATCAACTCAGCGATTGCTTATTTAATATCACAGACGTTTCATTACATATAATTAATTTGGAACCATGTTTTAAATGAAAACTGGCCTCAGACACATGTCCCAAGAGAATTGCATAATTATAAAGGCCTTAACATTGGTTAAAACAAGCAGCAAGTCATTGCAATAGTTCTAGAATTCATCTGCCCATGGGGAAACTTAAGATTAGTAGAATGTAGCAGGCCATTGAAATGAGGTAAATAGTGACGTTTGTCCCTTTAACGAAAAGTCTAATTTAAAAAAAAAAAATATTTCTCCTCAAACTATATTCCAGCTCTGCATTTGGTTTCCTGTCTCAAGGAATATTAAATGGGCAGTTCATAATGTTCCCCACATCAATTATTAAAAGATAGAGAAATGTATCAAATTTTCCACCTCAATGTATTCAAAAATAACAATGCATCAAGTTTCCCATATCAAGTTTGTGTGCAAAAAGGGAAATATACCAATTTTCCCATCAAAGCTAATCATAAAAGGGAAAATTCATCAAGGTTTCCATATCAACTAAGTGTGCAAAAGGGCAATACACCAATTTTCCCCATCTAAAATAATCATAAAAGGGAAAATACATCAAATTCCTATCTTTAATAATTGTATGAAAGGGCGATGCGTCGTGTTTTTCATATCTATGATTTGTAAAAAAAAACAGATAGTTTATCAAGTTCCAGATCGAAATGAATTGCTAAAATGGCAATTCATTATGTTTCCCGTCGCATCGAATATTAAAAAGGGCCGTTCTGGCAGTATATCATCGAACTGATTTGTGAAAGAGCAAGTCATCGACTTCCTCATCTAAGTGATGTGTAAATGGGCCATAGATGAATTTTCCGCACTCAATTAATTGTAAAAATATATGCAATCCATCAAGTTTTTTCAAAAGGTCCTTTAAATATTTCAATTTACTGTGTTGGACAGAATGAAACCAACTTTTTAAAATATGTTTGAAGAACAGTAGAATAATACATACAAATGAAGATTCTTCAAGACCAGAAATTCAGTTGTAACAATTTTGTTTTGTATTCAGAGTTCATGTGTATGTGGACTCGCGTGCGTAAGACTGCATGATTGTATGGTAGCCGACTTCATCACTGTATTAACCTTTGTTATGGTCTCATATAATTACTCGGTTTTGTTGATATTGCTGATTTTCTTATGAAGCTCTTTATTATCCTGCTGTCCGTTTTAATCAGGCAGATAACAACTAAACTAATATTTTGAAATAACACAGTAAATTATTTTGCAAATTGGAAAATCTCAGTTCTTCGAAAGAGACGAATATAATAAGTCCTTTTTTGAACAATATGTGATGCTTTAACTTCTAAATTAAGGTTTAACTGTACCTCAGCATCAGGGGACACACACTATACACAAATGGGTAAACACCCTTAGCTTCTAATTTCGAGTGGTGTTTTATTTCATAAACATATAGTCGAAACGCAAATATGTGAACTAAAAAGCGCGGTTACGATAGGAATACCAATCAAGGTGACACAATGAAGTGCTGCAATAAATATTTCCAAGACGTATCAAGGGGAAACCTGATAACAGTTTAAATAAAATAATTAATTAAGCACGTACGACACGGTAGCGCAATAAACAAAACTTTTCCGAAAAGAATCAAACCCCAATTGTTTGCATTGACAGCTCCAAGGTGGTAAACCAAAACAGATGCATTTCATGTTTAATGCTGTATAAATGGTTGTGTCAACCTCACTCTCTTGCCCGAGACCATCTTGATCCAGCGACAGGACAGATGTTTGTTGGAGAATAACCCACAATTATTTTTCTTCGTGTCTATAAAAAATAGGGTTCGTGGTAGACTTATAATTATAAAACGACATATAAATAAAGGTGATTTGATAGGCTCAGCGATGAATTGTTGACGAAAGAACATTGTCTCCTTTAGACAGCTTCGTTTTGTATTTATATTAACCAAGAAAGAAAACATGGAAGTGATGTATAATTATAAATGCTATTGATGTGTTCGAGTATAAAGAAGCATTTATAATATTTATCTGGTATTTAGAGACTCAATATGGCTTTCTTAAAAAGCTCACATCAAATCACTTTCATCATGAAGAATGTAACTGCCCTGAAAATTCTACATTATATAATATGTCAGCTACAGCTTTAGAAAATAAACATCTATAATTGAAACTATGCACTGGGTATAAATATACTTCACGGAAAGAATTAACGTAAATTGTTTTTACCGTTGAAAACTATGCACTAAGTGGGGAGTAACGCATTTTGTTTTTAAGTCGTAATTGAAACCATGTCCTAAGTAAAAGTAACGTAACTTAGTTTTTACTTCGTAGGTGAGACTATGTGTAAGTTTTAAGCTTTGTAAAGGACTATGTACTAGGTGAGAACTCATGAAGAAATATAACTGTTTTGTGCATTTTAATATAAAATATGCATTTGATCAGAAGTAGCGTAATCGTGTTGCACTGTATAAGTAAAACTATGGACTTGGTGATAAAATATCAACACAGTGGAACTTCAGTTGCATCAGCAGTAATTCATTCTCTTAATCAATTAAAGATCATTTACTTTTGGCGTGAGACCATGTCCATTTATTTAGACACAGGGAAAACCTAACACTTATGAATGAACATGTGATCACCTTGAAAGAATAATAGAGAGGGTAAAACTCGTTTTAATATCGCCAAAATCCCAAACCTCGTCCTGACTTATCAATTAAATAATTAAGTGCAAGTACAATGTAATATCGTAGCATCAAAATGCAAATCAATCTGCAATAAACGAGAATGCTAGAGCGGTAATGTAACTTTTTAAATGTGTAATTACAACTATGCACTAGTTAAGTTGTAAGTAATTTACGTTGATAATGAAACTATGCCCACATATAGAATTGACTTAAATTGTTTACATTGTTAGTAAAACTATGCCAGTTGACAAGTAAAGTAACGTATTAACATCTTCGACAAAGATAGTGTTTCGTGTATGTCTTAAAAATAATTGCTCTGAATGTGTGAATATTTTGAACACCGTTTGTACGATAAACGTTATACAATGACTATCAAAACCTAACCCAGTGTATTTTATACAAACATTATCTCAGCAATTTCACTTTAACAAATCGATATACAAATCAAAGTACACGAATAGAAAATAGCTTATTTTCTCTATTAATATATAAGAAATGCACTTATTTTATTTTCTAAATGCGAAATATACACGACTCTTGAATATGAACACAGTTGCTGGCAACAATGTTTCGATCTGCAGATATGCATTAACTAGCACATTTGATTCATTTGATGATAGCTATAAAACTTAAGTTATTTTTATGTCCTCCATTAATCTTGTCTAAATTCATGTTCTGCAAGTACATAATGTTTCGAACATTTATCACTAATGCACTTATTTTTTTAATGAGAGGGCCATTTAAAAGGCAACACTCAAACAGTAATTATTTTTATATATAAATGTTCTAATGATTGTGTTAAACGATTTTATATAAATAGCCGCGGTGTGAACACTGGTTTGTAGATACAATTGATAGTTCTTACTTATCTCTTTGATAGAACATTTTCTATAAGGACCGTATGACCCCGCGTTAAAGACGTTTATTTTTCTTATAAACAAAATAAATATTTCAACTAACCTCATTCGCCATCAAGAAAACATCCGCAAAAACAATGAAGGTAAATCCAATTATATATCCAACGAGTACACACTTCACAAAGTACTCTTTAACATTTCACTGAAAATGTGTAGCACGCAACTTTAAAATAATATGTATTTTAAATAAATGTCAAACCACTTGCTTGCACATAATACACGTAAAAACATTTAAAGGAAAACAGAAATACGTGAACTTTACACACTGCTTTGTAAGGCAAATTAATCCAATAACTTATTTCTATTGAAGGTGGCATCGCGACGAATTCCATCACCAATGCATCAACTTTTCGCGATTCACCTACAAATGACAAAAAAGTAAAGCAAAGCTAGTCTTCGACTTTTATAAAACAGTCTCCTTACGACGTTGTCGTCGTTGATATACAAATGTTGAAGCCTTTAAGACTATACATTTGATGTAGTATCGATTTATCGACTGGTTGCCAATATCAGAACGTTTTTCACTGCAGATAATATTGAAACTGTGATTATTTATTGGTGGTTTATTAACCTCAGCAACTTTAACAGCAAATGGTCAATAATGTACGACTTTATGACGACGGTTATACATTTCAATAGTAAGCTTTTTCAAGTAGCACTCGACATACAGAAGTTGACCTTCAATTAATGGATACTTTATTATTGTTTATATATATGTTAAATCTACAAATACGATTTTTTTTTCAAAAAAAATATTCCTTTTATGAGAAAGTGATATTTGTTATATATATGCCTGAAAACAACAAAATACACCTTTGTTTCGAAGTAACGGATTAGTCATGTCCTTGGCAGGACGTTGCTGTTTAACCATGAAAACTGGTGTTAGCACTAGACAGTTCGACAACAAGCTTTTTTGCAATACATGATTTACTGTAATTTTGTACAATTAAATGATGTAGTAATATGCAGAAACAAACCCTTAAATAAAGTATTACTTCAATGGAAACTGTTCCGTTTTGTTCAACTGAAATCAGATCTAGTGTTTAAAATATGTTGAATGAAATAATGATTCACAGGCACAATGAATAATGCAACTGTTAAATCCTTATATGATTTAAACGTGGTCATGTTGAATGATTAACCGTTTGATATTTATTTATTTTAATCTTTTTAAGGGAGAGTATATTTTCATATTTGCGTCCAAAAATCATGTGTTAATATAAATCATATATAGACGGGAAAATTCCATGATTTTTATATATTTTTTTATTCCAAACAATTCATGTTTCAACTATTTTCAGAATAATTATACCAACATGGTCCTATTAGTAATAAGAGTGTTTTGAAAAGTAGCACATTCAACGCATGTTGCCAGTGAACTAAATAAGAAAGACAATTTTAAAAACAGACCTAGAATTAGGTCCATTTCGTTGCATTTTTAGTACATAAACCCATACAAGGAGTCTGGTTTGTTGAAATAAATCGAAAATGTGCTTTGAGCTTAACGCTGTGGAAAGGCCAAATTGTACGAACATGCCAAATCGTTTGACAGTAAATGTCGAATGGCGAAAATCGTGTTGTGATTTGAAACGAAATAATTAAATGTCACATCCTAAACTAGACATGTCTTTGGCATTTCTGCACTTCATGGTTCACGCTTAACAATTTTACAATTATTCGAAATAAGCACTAGTCTTCCAGAGGGTCTGTTTTCAAAAACAATTTAATCAATCAAACGATTTATTTTAAGTTGACATAAGTCATATACATACATACATTCATGGCATTATTTTTCGAACAGTTGAATCAACGCGTATCTTCATTCCTTGTCCGTTTGAAAACAGAGACAGCTAAACAATTTCCCAAATGAACATAATTATTAAATCTCCAAACACACTCTTATATTAATGACACATATGGAAGCTTTAAGTACATCGCATGAACCGGATATAATTAGTCTTTATAAGGTTCATATATGCTGTAATATCGGCCTCGTTCAGATTCAACATCGTTTAAAGAGACACATCGGCAGTCTCATGTGGTACGCTTCACATTAAAATAATACGTTACGAATGACGAAGCAGAAATTTGGATTTATTCATATTGAGTGGTTAAGAAATAAAAAATGTGAAGTACGATTATAACATAAGTCGAGCTCAAGGCATGGAACCTGCTATCTGAAAAAGAGAAAAATATGCCCAACTGAATACTTGATCAATCAGTAGGTGGAATGTTAAGTAAGTAGAAAAGCATCATTCGATAAAGAAAAGGTTGTACACGAAACATAAACTAATAGCAGGCTTCATAATGCAACCATTTACAGGAAAACTGTGCACAGGTTTGACACCATTGTTTCTTGGGATTGTCGTTAGTCAAACAAATACTTTATATCAGATTCCAAACTTAAGACTTTGCAAGATTGACACGGTTAAGTTCGAAAACCATGATAACTGTGAATACAATATTCAGTTGATACATACAAATACATGTTTCTATTAAGAAATAAGTTTGTTACATCTGAATACAAAAATACGGACTCAAGAGAATATCGATTAGTTTTAGGCTTTCGATGAAATATAGCTGAAATAAATTGGTTTACACCTTATAAATAACAGTTTTAAATAAATATATTGTTTCGTATCACAAACCGAACCCTCTTTATCCCATTTTTTTTTAAATCTTAACCCTATCTTAGGAAATGATTGATGAATGATTGCAATTACAAATTTGCCTTTATGCGACACCATACCCGTAAAGTCCACTTTAAATGACAAATACAACTTTTTAGAAATTAAAGTACACATTTTTTGCTAAACAGGAAGGATATCAATTTAAACAACAATGCACGTGTTTTTAGTGTTATAACCCACGCAAAAAAATATAAAATATCCGTATTAATTAGTCAATAATGGTTGGCATTATAGTTAATCCATGCAACTTCCAAACTAACAACTTAACTTACAATCTAGTTTGATTAAGATACATTAAGGATCTTTTAAATGTTGGAGTATTCTGCACATATAACAGTATCACGCCAGTCATTTGTATCATCAGTAAGGGCATGCAATTTTTCCGTTATAAGTCATTAAGTGCCAAATTGAATGTGTTTTACTTGTTCATTACCGAAATCATTATCAAAATATATGTTGTTATCAAAATATATGTTTGTAAATGCTTATTCGACATCAAGGACATTAACTACCTCGGACTTGCTTTTAATTGAAGCGAATTATAAAAATCATACAAACACCCCCTTCATAATGACAAATCCTGGAAAAAATTGTATAGTCCGACAGATGTTCGAAATGTCCAGCATGGATTTTAATCGAAACATACGCTTACATACGCTTTACATGATTAGCATTGTTTGTAAAGCCATTTTCTCGACACATCTTTGTAATGGTCATGACCAGGATCACATTTATCAGACTTACATTACTACAGGCCTATAATCTAATAACCAAATGTTCTCAGCCAATCAGTAAAATTGTATATGAAAGATAACGTATACGAACCAATTTAAGAAAATGCACTAATTTGGAATGGGGCCTAATATAACTTCAACATGAGTATGATGTGTTAACCCATTTATTCCCATTGGACTCTCTCATCCTTCTAAATTGGATCAATTTATTTCCAAAATTACGGATGTCAAGTATATTTATTTTTATATTTAGAATATGTCTAACAGAAATTCCTTTAAGCAAACAGCGCAGACCAAGATGAGGCTCCGCTGTTTGTCAATGCTTTTTTTCTAGACGCTAGGCATAAATGGGTTAATTTTTTTAATGATTCTGCATACAAATTAATCTATGGTAGTGAACGTTTCATATATGATCGATCATGTAAGCATAAGTTTGTAAATCATATAAGCATTTCAGACCAAATAAAGGTAGATCGTAATCGTAATCGTTGTTCTTGACATGTGTTCATTATTAGCGACATTAAAACCTCTGAAACTGTCAAATCAAATCCCGTTTTTGTCCTAACACCTATAAAAAGCTATTCAGCGTCCAGCATATCGATCTTGGATCTGCAGACAAGATAAAGACCAGAGTGCTAATAGGATTGCAGGGATTCTAGAACGAACGTGGAGCGTTATAAGCAATCTACCAATTTATTCGAACTTGAACGTCTGGGCGACTGTGATCAATTCAACAATTAATAAGACGGTATGATAAGTTTTCGCGCACGGTGATTCTAGTATTTGGTTTCAGGGAGGTTCTAAAACTCAACACCTGTACTGAATGCTTTCATTGTTAATATTATAACAATAAAGTGCAGAATATAGTGTAATTTCAGAAGTAAATATAATAAGCAAAGGGCATTATAATAAACAAGATGGAAACTAAACATATACCAAGATAGTTCCACGTACAGATAATGATATCCGTTCGGAAGATTACTTCTACGTTCAAATGAGGTATCGCCTTCTTGTATGTATGTGTCTAATGTTGAATTGACAAAGTTTAGAAATTTAAATAACATTTTTATAAATTAAATATACAAAACAAATTCGAATCAGTGGACAAAATGATCTACCGGTAGTTTATGGTTATTTTTCGATTTAACCTTTTCAAACTCCAAGAAGTATACATCACTGACAATACCGTAAAGAAGCTCCTCGATAACCACAAAACTACAATATACATTCCATAATTCAATTAATCTCTGTACAATTGGTGCACCGATTTTCTCCGTTTGTTGAAATGAACGATTTTGTTTTTAGGCGGTAAAACAACCCATGATATAATTATTCAGAATAGTGGTTAAATATGTTCCTTGTCGAGCAATCAGAAGTTATTAATTCTGACACATAATGACTTTTATTGTCTAGATGGGATATGTGTTTCACTGGAAGCATTCAATTGTCATGAAAACTATAATTTTTCAGCGGTTTCTGCACTATCTGCCCTTTTTGAATAATTAATTAATCAATTCAGCGAGTGCTTATCAATACCAAAGACGTAATTAATTTGAAAATATGCTTTAAATGAAAACATGAAAACTGGCATCAGAAGCATGTCCCAAATGAATTGCATAATTCTCAAGGCTATTACGATCGTCTAAAAACAACTAGAAGTTCCTTGCAAAACTTCAACAGTTCATTTACCCTTGGGAAACTAAACATCGGTACTATGCGGTTAGTTATTAAAATAAGGTCAAAAGTGGCGTTTATATATTAAACTAAGGATCGACATTTGCAAACAACGGATTTGCCTCCGTGAAGTATATTTCAACTAGGCATTAGGTACCACGTCTAAACGAATTGTCAAAGGGCATCGCATTAAGTTTCCGACCTCAAATAATTGCATGGACATTTTTTTTACCTCAATGAATTGTAAAAGAGTAAATCAATCAAAGTTTTAATCTAAATTTATTGTAAAATCCTAAAGAATTAATTCTCCAATATCAATTGATTGCATAAAAAGAGGAAATCCATCAAGTTTTTGATCCCAATTAATAATATAAAAGGGCAATGCATCAAGTTTCTCATCTAAAGTAATCGTAAAAAGGGTAAATATAAAATATAAAGTTTCCCTCTTTTTTATAACTTATTTTATAACAGAACAATTCAGCATGTTTCCCATGCATTGTAAAAATTGCCGTTTATCTCAAGAAATAATTAAAAAGTACGACCTCCAACCCCCAATTTGATTGAATTGTAAATTAGAAATGAATCTGAATATGTGTTTGTCCTCTCAATCAATTGTCAATAGGGTAATGCATCAAGTTTTGATAAAGGTCAGTATAATATTTAACGACGACTTCGTTAAAGAGTATACAATTTCAAATATGTATGAAAAACATTAGAATAACACATGATAAAGAAAATATTTACAATTTTTCAATGCAGGAAATTCAGTTGCTTAAATTGTTTTCTCATACAGGATACATGTGTATTGAGCATCGCGTGTGTATGAGACAGTAGTTACATTGAAGCCAGCTTTCATCACAGTATGTTTTAACCAATATTATTTTAGCAAACGCATATTCTTATATAACTCCGTGGTTATGTTGAAGAAGCGTAATGTGATTACTTTATAAGTAAACAACTTAAAAAAAGTGAAAAGCTGCATTATCAAGAGGTCATTTTTAACATCACATGCATGCTCTTTATATGCAGCGAGAGTCAAATTGCTATACATTGAGGCACATGACAAACACAAACAATTATTAATAAAAATGGAGTCACCACTTTGAAAAGGTCAATAAAAAGCATAGCATTACGGTTGTAAAACCTATAAATGTCTCCAAAAATACAATCTTGGTCCAGAATTTATATATTTTTTATGTTTTCATGAACTGCAAACTTGTGCACTATAAATTCAAGTCAAACTACAATAAACGAGGATAAACAAGAAGTTATGCACTTTTTTGTTACTAAAAATATGCACTTGTTCACAAATAAAGTAACAATTTTACGTTGTAAGAAATCTATGCCCTAGGTGGGAAGTGACTTATTACGTTTTAAGTTTACTGTTTCTTCTTTATCTTTAAAAAATTGGCCTGCGTGTGTGAACATTTTCACTCAAATTTCATATGAGTTGTTTAGTGGCTATCAACACTAAACGTATTTTGTTTAAATACTAGATCAATATATTCACTAACATCCATTCTGGTAGATAAATAAAGGAACCCTTACAGCTAATAACTTAATTTTTCTATAAACTTAAACATGCACAGATTAATCTTGTGTTTTACATGCGAAATAAACACGATTTCTGTATATGCATATAGTTGTTGGTAACAGCGGTCATACGAATGTTTCGATATGAAGGTATGCACGTAATGGGACGTTGATGCACAAAGGACATGCAGTTAACATGATTTCGATAATGATAGCAACATAACTGCAGCGAATTTTTCCCCTAGTACATTTATTAACATAGATGCATTGCACATATATAACCTTTCACATTTTATACACACCTGCGGTATTTTGTAAATTGTGAAAAGGCAAAGTATAAATAATGACTAACATCTTTTATGATTACGTTTTAAATGATTTTGTTAAACTATTTTCTAATGAATATCCACTCTGTGTACATAATTGTTTTAGATATAACGTATATTTAAGCTTTGTTTTAAAAGAAAATGATGAATAAGAAATAGTTCAACTTACCTATTTCACAACCAGGAACAAATCCGCACAAACATTGAAGGTAAATCCAAATAAAGTCACAGAATATACACTTCATACAAAACTCCTTAACATTTCACTGATATTATTTATAGCACGAAACTTAAAAATATTATTTTTAAATATCACACAACATTAAACAATTATGCATTTAAAATCATTAAAAAGACAATTAATGCGAATTTGTAATACACTGCTTGATAAGGCAAATTAATCCAAAGTTTCCATTAATTTTTTTCCATCGAAGACGGAAGGCATCACGACGAATTACATCACCGATTCACAAAACCTTTAGCGATTTACCTATAGATAAAGTACAATACTCGCCTATTTTAACCGTCTATTTAACGACGTTGTGTCGTTGTGGTCGCCGATATACAAAAGCAGATGCCTTTAAGACTATTAGCTGTTTTTATAATGAAGTATCGATTCATCGACTCGTTGCCAATATAAACACGTTTCTCAATGTAGATGCAATTGGAATTGTGGTCATTTATTGGTGGTTGATAAACCTAAGCAACTGTTACCTGCAGTGGTCAATAATGTATGGCGCTATGACCAGGGAAATAATTTCGATAGAAATCTTTTCACATGTCTCGCTCGATGAACATGTGTTGCTCTTTAATTATCACTTATTTTTGGTAAAATCTTATTTTCGTTAAATATATAAATATTAAATACACGAATATTTCAATAGACATCCACCCTTCATAAGCATGTAATGGTCGTTATGTATACGCCTGAAAACAACATTACACCTTTGTTAGCAATGGACGGGTTATTTATGTCAACGACAACTGTGCAGTACCTCACTGTTAAGCCTTGAAAACTGGTGTGAGTATTGGGCAGTTTGAAAGAAGATCTAATAATTGAAATATGATAACAGAAACACTGTTTCACAATCAAGTATTAATATTTTAAATTGAACTTATGAGGTGTTGTTGTTTTGCATGCGGTTACGTTTGATAATTATGTATTTATTTATCATTGATTTGTTTGGGGTGATATCTTCATACTTGCGTCCGAAAACGTATTTTGTCATAAGAATCCTATTCAGACGGGAAAATCATATTATCTTCGTAAATTTAAATTCAAACAACTCTTCCTTTAACTGTTTTCAGAATGAATTTACCAACTTGGTATTTTGAGTAGCACGATAGTTTGAAAACTATCGCATTTAAGGAATGTTGTTAGCGATCTAAATAAAGAAGACAATTTTTAAAACAGACCGAGAATGACGGTCCATTCAATTGCATTTTTTATAAACCCATACAGTGCGTCTGGTTTGTTTAAATCAACCGGAAATTAGATAAGGACATTATGCTCTGGAAAGACTGAATGATAACAGCATTCCAAATCGTTTGGCTTTTACGTCCAGTGGTGAAAATCGTGTTGTGATTTGAAACAAAATATTAAAATGCCACATGCTTATTTTGAAATGTTATTGGCATAACTGCACATCATAGAACACAACATTTAAATTTCACGAATGTTCAAAATATACATAAATATTGAGAAACATTAGCGCGCTAATCAATGTTTGAGTACACTGCATATTAAACCGTTTCAATGCATTCACTTGTGGCATTAGTGAGAGCGTAACATGAATATCGTTAGTTGAAGGTAATACACAAGTTGAAGTGTGTTCCGCTTGCTCTTTACACTCAAAATATATGATCGTCAATTCTTATCAAACATCTACCACATTACATACTTCAGACTTGCTTTAAATCACAATTTATCAAACAAAGATCACAAACAAACACTTCAAATTGACAAATCCAGGCAAAAGTCTTTATTGTAACATTCCAAGTACAGCATCTATATGTAATGGGGCATGCGTTGCACATATGGATTACATATGATTCGCGCTCTGTGAAAAGTGGGTTTAATTCATGTGCGTAAAATGGCGTCCCAGATTCCTGTCAGGGACATTTTCCGCCTTTACTGTTTATTTTTTAAATAAGTAGAGACTTTCTAAAAAAGTAAAATATCATAGGGGCGGAAAGTGTCGTCCCCTAAAGGCCCGTACGGATTGCACAGGCTAATCTAGGACGACACTTTGCGCACATATATTTAAACCCCTATTCACAGAGCACAGCCTATATACATATATTTTATAATATTCATTTTCAGTCGCGCTTGCACTTCATATTATGCATATCTGTATTTCAAAAATGTATAAATTAATCGAATTTTCGCATTGAAGCTATCAATCGGTCAAAAATAATGGTCAATCGATGATAGTTCAAACAGCAGATACGTGTGTTCGTGATCATCTTCTGAGATTATGTACACCATTTCAAAAAAGTTCGTGACAAAGCCCTATTTTTAATGTACCAGACCATTTTGGAAAACATTATACATAAAATATTTATTTCTCACATCTGTTTGCAATTTCAACATTGGCCGTCGTAATTTATATGCACATATTTAATTACGATTGGTTAAAGCTAACATTCATTCAATAATTATTCAATATGGATAGCCTGATAAAATCTATGAAATTGTGTCTATTGTATAAACTGGTATATGATATTGCAGCAAATGATCAAGTATCAATAATTCATACTATACCATTATATTCACCACTTGCAAGTAATTATTCAAATTTATATCAAATTGGTCAACAGTAATCGAATAATAAATTAGTTGCCCTGTTCAAAGTGAACATTGAAAATGGTTGGCAACTACAACATTCTACAGACATTCTTCTGTTAGGTTCTTGTAAAGCTAGCAACATTTGCACTGTTCTCATATTTCATAATGTGGTGTTTTAAATAGCCAAACAACGAATATGCATGCAGTTGTAGCCGTGCGTTTTTCACAATGTAACCATTACAATTACTATAACAGTTTCGTAACTTGAATCGAGCATAACAGATAGACTATTTTCATAATAAAATACTGAATTTATGAAAATACACACGTGAAACAAGCTCAGGAAAATAACTTAGTTTGAAAATTGGTAAAAAAATTAAGTGTTTAATGTATGTAAATAGAGTTTGCAAGTCATGTAAATTATGACGAAAAACACCAAACGGTTAACCTAAAAGGTTTTTAAACACAATATGATTTTTAAAAACATTATTGAGCCTTCCGATTTGTTATCTCCATTGCTTTTGTTTTTATTCTTTTCAACAGTGAATGCATATTTGTAAAACTCTATAAAGGTACATAATATATTTACTTAGACTAAATGTTGTGTTGCAAACATTTAACATATCAGCATAAGTTAGTAAATCTTATTATGTTATTCTTCGACCCAAGAAAACAAAATACTGTATGTAATTAGAGTGTAAATCGTTGTTCTTTACAATATTTTCACTATTAGCGACAGAAAAACTTCTGAAACGGCCAAATCAAATCCCGTATTTGTCCCAACACCTATAAACCGGCATTCATCGTCCAGCCTATCGATCTTGGATCTGCCAACAAGATAAAGACCAGAGTGCTAATAGGATTGCGGGGATTCTACAATCAACGTTGAGCGTTATACGCAATCTACCAATTAATTCGAACTTGAACGTCTGAGCAATGCAGCAATTAATAAGACGGTATGGTAAGTTTTCGCGCACGGTGATTCTAGTATTTAGTTAAAGAGATGTTCTAGAACTCAACAATGTACTGAATGCTTTCATTGTAAACATTATCACAATAAAATGCAGAATAAGTGTCATTTCAGAAGAAAATATAATAAGCAAAGGGCATTATAATAAACAAGATGGGAATTACACATGTACCAAGATATATCCACGTACAGATAATAATATCCGTTGGGAAGTTACTTATACCCACTAATGAGGTATCGGCTTCTTGTATGTATGTATCCAATGATAAATTGCCATATTTCAGAGATTTAAATAACAGTTTTAGAAATTAAAGAGAAAAAACAAACAAATTCGCATCAGTGGACAAAACGATTTAGTTTATGGTTATTTTTCGATTAAAGATTGTCAAACTCCAAGAAGTATACATCACTGTCGATACAGTAAAATATAAATTGGGTAAAGAGGCTCCTCGACAACCACAAAGCTACATTATAAATTTCATAATTCTATTAATCTCTGTACAATTGGTGCACTGATTTTCTCCGTTTGTTGAATGAACATTTTCGTTTTTAGGCGGTAAAACAACCCATGATATAATTATTTAGAAAAGTTATGAAATATGCTCCTTGTCGAGCAATCAGAAATTATTAATTCTGACACATAATGCCTCATAATTCTAGATGTGATGATATTTGTTTCACTGACAGCATTCAATTGTCGTGAAAACTATAAATGTTTGAGCGGTTTCTGCACTATCCGCCCTTTTTGAATAATTAATAAATCAATTCAGCGAGTGCTTATCAATATCACAGACGTAATTAATTTGAAAACATACTTTAAATGAAAACATGAAAACTGGCATCAGAAGCATGTCCCAAATGAAATTCATAATTCTGAAGGCTAGTACGATCGTCTAAAAACAATTTGGAGTTCCTTGCAAAACTTCAACAGTTCATCTACCCTTGGGAAACTAAACATCGGTACTATGCGGTTAGTTATTAAAATGAGTTCAATAGTGGCGTTTATATATTAAACTAAGGGTCAACATTTACAAACAACGGATATGCCTCCGTGAAGTATATTTCAACCAGACATTATGTACCACGTCTCAAGGAATTGTCAAAGGGCATCGCATTAAGTTTCCGACCTCAAATGATTGTAAGGACAACTTTGTTACCTCTATGAGTTGTAAAGGAGTAAATCATAAAGGTTTTCATCTGAATTAATTGTAAAATCCTAAAGATTCAACTTTCCAATATCAATTGATTGCATAAAAAAGGAAATCCATCAAGTTTTCGATCTCAATTAATAATAAAGAAAGGGCAATGCACCAAGTTTCTCAACTAGAGTAATCGTAAAAAGGGTAAATATAAAGTTTCCCTCTTTTTTATACTTTATTTAAAACAGGGCAATTCAGCATGTTTACAATGCATTGTAAAAATTGCCGGTCATCTCAAGAAATAGTTAGAGAGTACGACATCCAACCCCAAATTGTATTTAATTGTAAATGGGCAATGAATCTGAATATATTTTTCCTTCTCAATGAATTGCCAATAGGGCGATGCATCAAGTTTTTGACGAAGGTCAGTAAAGTATATTACGACGACTTCGTTTAAGATAATACAATTTCAAATATGGTGTGGATGAAAAAGTAGTTATATTTAAGTCGACTTTTATCAGTGTATGTATTAACCAATGTTATTTTAGTAAATACATATTCTTATGTAACTCATTGGTAATGTTGAAGATTGTTATGTGTTTTACTTTAATACATATTTTAAAAAAGTGAACAGTTGCATTATCAAGAGGTCATTTGCATGATAACATACATGTCATTTATTTGTAGCAAGTAATACATTGTCATACATTGAGACACATACAAACACAAACAATTATTAATAAAAATGGGGTCACCACTTCGAAAAGGTCAATAAAATGCATAGCATTACGGGTTTAAAACCTTAAAACGGCTCCAAACAACCGTCTTGGTCATGATTTTTTGATAAAACATTTTTTTTTCATGAAATTTTTACCTCGTGAAATCTAAATTTGAGTCAAAGTTCAATAAAAGAGAATAACAGATCATGAAAGCACTTTTTTGTTACTGAATATATCCACATGTTTAAAAATAAGGTTACAATTTAACGTTGTAAGAACACTATGTCCAAGGTGAGAAGTGACTTATTCTTTACGTTTTAAGTTTGCTGTTTGTTTTATATCTTCAAATAATTGCCCTGGGTGTTAACATGTTTACTAAAATTTCGTATGATAAAATTGAATTTGTATAATGACTATTAAAACTGAACCTTATGTATTTTTTCTCAACATATTCACTAACATACATTTTGGTAGATGACTAAAGGTACCCTTAAATCTTATATCTTAATTTCTCAATTAATATACAATGTACACTTAAACAGGCACAGAATAATATTGTTATTCAAATGCGAAATAAACACGATTCCGGTATATGCGCAAAGTTGTTGGTAACAGCGGCCGTACGAACGTTTCGAGTTACAGGAATGCATGTTATTGCAAGTTTATGGACAAAGGACATGTAGTTAACATAATTTCAATAATGGAAGCAACATAACTGCAGCGATTTTTCCCAAGTACACTTATTCACTTAAATGCACAACACATATATAACCTTTCACATTTTAAACACACTTGCGTTTTTTTAATTTGTGAAAAGGCAAAATTTAAACAATTGTAAAAACGATTTTCTAATAAATAACCACTCTTACTATTGTTTTTAGATATAACGTATATTTATGCTATGTTTTAACAGGACGTGATCATTAAGGAATATTTCAACTCACCTATTTCACCACCATGAATAAATCCGCACAAACAATGAAGGTAAATCCAAATAAAGTCACAGAATACACACTTCATACAAAACTCCTTAACATTTCAGTGATAATATTTATAGAACGAATCTTAAAAATATTATTTATAAATATCAAACAACATTAATCAATAATGAATTTTAAAACATTAAACTGAAAATTAATGCGAATATGTAATACACTGCTTAATAAGGCAAATTAAATTATTTCCATTGAAGGCGGAAGGCATCACGACGAATTTCATCACCAATTGACCAAACCTTCGCGATTAACCTATTGATGACAAAGTACAGAAACGCTTGTCCTCGCCTGTTTAGTACTGGGCAGTGTGTCAACTATCTATAATTTAATATCGATTTAGTAATATGTAACACGCAAGGCCTTTAATAAACGATATTATTGATGGTAAGTTTGTAGTTTAGAGCAGATCAAAGAAGATCTAACATTTGAAATATGTTAAAAATACACTGCTTCACAAACAAGCATTAATATGTTAAATTGAACTTATGAGGTGTTGTTGATTTGCATGAGGCTACGTTTGATAATTATGTATTTATTTATCATTATTTGTTTTGTTTGGGGGTGATATTGTCATATTTGCGTCCGAAAACGTATTTCTTCATAAGAATCATATTCTGACGGGAAATCATATGACCTTCGTTTATTTAAATCCAAAACAATTCTTACTTTAACTGTTATCAGAATGAATTTACCAACTTGGTATTTTGAGTAGCACGATATTTTGAAAAGTATCACATTTAAGGAATGTTGTTAGCGATCTAAATAAAGAAGACAATTTTTTAAACAGACCGAGAATGAGGTCCATTCTATTGAATTTTTTATAAACCCATACAGTGCGTCTGGTTTGTTTAAATCAACCGGAAATTAGATTAGGACATTTTGCTCTGGAAAGACTGAATGATAACAGCATTCCAAATCGTTTGGCTTTTTATGTCCAATGGTGAAAATTGTGTTGTGATTTGAAACAAAATATTAAAATGTCACATGCTTATTTAGAAATGTTATTGGCATAACTGCACTTCATATAAAACAAAATTAAAATTTCACGAACGTTCAAAATATACATAAACATTGAGAAACATTAACGCGCTAATAAATTTTGGAGTACACTTCATATTAAACCGTTTCAATGCATTCACCAGGGCATTAGTGAGAGCATAACATGAATATCGTTAGTTGAAGGTAATACACAAGTTGAAGTGTGTTCCGTTTGCTCTTTACAATCAAAATATATATGTTCGTTAATGCTTATCAAACATCTACCCCATTACATACTTCAAATTGACAAATCGAGGAAAAAGTCTTTATGGTAACATTCCAAGTACAGCATGTGGAGAATAATATATATTGGCTACGTTCTAATGGATGTTTCCTTGTTTGCAGGGGTACACACTAGGAATGAGAAGACACATTCTACGGGGGTCGCGAAAGTGGGTAGAACTAGAGCGTTCTGTTATCAAGACAGCCATGTTTGTGCTAGTAAACAAATGGGAACTGTTTTAAATAAAACTTTTCTCAACGAATTTTGAGAAGTTTCGTAAACATATTTTCTGATTTTTAGTGCTAAGAGAACTTTGCACGCACCTGCGTGGATTTTTCTTGTTTGTGATAGTCAAGGACTATCATCTTGATGGCCATCTCATTGCGTCTTGCAATGGTGTGTTTGATAGATTATAAAGGTTTTCGGGAAATTCAACTTTTATTTCAATACTATAAAATAAATGCTCCACGTTTGAAAATATATTTAGAAATCGAGGAGTCGGGTGTTTCCTTTCACCATTGAGTCTTGCAAAACTTAGTTTATGTCATGACACTTAATAGCGTTGATATGTGTTCTCAATCGCTCCTTTATGTTAGCTTAGCGTTTAAGGTATTTATTCTGACATTCAATATTCAATAAAAGCTGTGCAATCTTTTCCGGAAATTAGAGAAAGAACAAACTGACGTTAAAACGTCCTACTGGCGTACTTAATAATGCGTCCGCCTTGTGACCGAGTTGTCTCGGGTTCGATCCGTATTCAATGGATGTACTAAGATATTCTAAAGACATTTGTAATTTCATGGAAAATAAATCGACATTACCAATTGTCTTTGATCACTTGAAATAACACATTTTTGATACGGCATTCCAAATTAAATACTAAGACATCTGACAACATAAGGGCACCAAAACATTATCACCTAGTTAAACTTGTATGGAACTTAAATATATGTGTAAAGACAGACTGATTTTCTCATGGTCCAGTAGCTTGCGTTATAATCGAAATATTTGCTTACTTGTTATATACGTACATTTGTCCGTAAAGCAATTTCCTCGATGATTGTCTTGATAATGCTAGTGATCACATTTATCCGCCAAACAGACTTACATTTACTAAATCTTATAAAAATGTTCTTAGTGAATTAAAATACGTGCTTTAGCCTAATACTCAGACGCAAATATTAAATACATGTACAATAAAACTGTTTGGATTGCTGCCTAAGATTGTTTCAACATCTTAAAGATTTGTTATATTGTTTCATTGATTATAAATCGACACTAGTGAAAGTTTCACACACGGTCCATCAATCAGAGGTTATTAACTGCACTGTAACACGTTACATAATTAAATACAATGAAATAAACGAATCAATTGATTAAAGGGTTTTTAATGGTAAAAATGTAACCTATAGACCATACATAAACTGTCTCAGCATATGTTTTATCATATCTGAGGACCATTTTATCCATTTATTGATTCATAGATTATTATTTAACAACTAACCTACTCGTTACAATCCCATATTGTTCTATTTATGTAAGACCTACAAAGCTGTAGAACATCAACATATTGTTTGAATAAATGGCAATATTTAAGAGTTACAAAATGAACATAATACATATTCTAACATGTCATTCGTATCAATGATCTTCCTTTTTACAATGATCACAAATAGTAAACAACTTATACAATTTTTAACTAAAAACTAAGTCCAAAGCAGAGCACCGCATATCCCAGGAATGCATATGATTCGCGCTTTGTAAAAAGTGGGTTTAATTGATGTGCGTACAATGTCGTCCCAGATTCCTGTGCAGGTCGTACATGGGCTAATCAGGGAAGACTTTTTCCGCCTTAACTGTTTTTTAACTAAGAAGAGACTTTCTAAAAAATGAAAAATACCATAGGGGCGGAACACTTTACGCATAGTACCATGATGGTTCAAACGGCAGATACGTGCTGTCGTGATCATCTTCTGAGATTATATACACCATTTCAAAAAAGTTCGTGACAAAGCCCTATTTTTCATGTACCAGACCATTTTGGAAAACATTTTGCATAAAATATTTATTTCTCACATCTGTTTGCAATTTAAATACTTGCTGTTGTAATCTATATGCAAATATTTAATTACGATTGGTTAAAGCTAAAATTTGTTCAATAATTATTCAATGTGGATAGCCTGATAAAATCTATGAAATTGTTTTTTATTGTATAAACTGGAATATGATATTGCAGCAAATGATTAAGTATCAATAATTCATACTATACCATTACATTCACCACATGCAAGTAACTATTCAAATTTATATGAAATTGGCCAACAGTAATCGATGAATAAATAAGTTGCCCTATATATAATGAACATTGAAAATGGTTGGCAACTACAACATCCTACAAACTTTCTTCTGTTAGGTTCTTGTAAAGCTAGCAACAGTGGCACTGTTCTCATATTTCATACTGTGGTGTTTTAAATAGCCAAACAACGCATATGCATTGAGTAGTAGCCGTGCGTTTTTCACAATGTAACCATTATAATTACTATAACAGTTTCGTAACTTGAATCGAGCATAACAGATAAACTATTTTCATAATAAAATACTGAATTTATGAAAATACACACGTGACACAAGCTCAGGAAAATAACTTAGTTTGAAATGTTTAATGTATGTAAATAGAGTTTGCACGTCATGTAAATTATGACGAAAACACCAAACGGTAAACCTTAAAGGTTTTCAAACACAATATGATTTTTATAAACATTATTTAGCCTTCCGATTTGTTTTCTCAATTGCTTTTTTTTTAATTCTTCTCAACAGCGAATGCATATTGTAAAACTCTATAAAGGTACATTGTATAATTACTTAGACTTAATGTTGTGTTGCAAACAGTTAATATATCAACATAAGATAGTAAATCTTGTTATGTTATTTTTCGACCCAAGAAAACAAAATAGTGTAAGTAATAAGAGTGTTTATCGGTGTTCTCTTTCCAATATTTCCATCATTAGCGACACTAACACTTCTGAAACTGTCAAATCAAATCCCGCATTTGTATCATCTCGTATAAACAGGCATTCAGGGTCCAGCCTATCGATCTTGGATCTGACAACAAGATAAAGTCCGGAGTGCTAATAGGATTGCAGGGATTCTAGAACGAACGTGGGGCGTTTTAAGCAATCTACCAATTAATTCGAACTTGAACGTTTGGGCGACCGTGATCCATTCACAAATCGATTGGACTCTTATGGTATGTTTTCGAGCATTGCAATTCTGGTATTTGGTTTAAGAGAGGTTATTGAACTCATTACCTGTACTGAATGCTTTCATTTTAAATAATATCGCAATAAAATACATATTATCGTTTCATATAGATAGTTCATATTCTGTTAAAATCGCAAACGACAAGTAATGTGAGCACAAGGCAAAACTCCAGTATTGTACTTAAATATTTGCATTGACTTTCAATGCCTTAGATTTCTTGTTCATATCTGTATTATCATACAGCTATGAGTCTATTGACGATTTAAAAAATAGGATTATAAAGATTGTACAAACGACCAAATCAAGTAGTGGAAAGTTATTGAATTCTCACTGGTTTTAAATCGATCCGTGAGACAATCTTATATCCGTACCTTAGTTTCATACGCTTATGCTTTTCCACAATAATTCATTTTTAGAAGTTCCGCAACTCTCATTTACGTTCATTGTTCAACTAGAGTTGGTTTCAGTAGTAACGAACACCCGAAAACCCCTAACAGCACATGCCGTATGGTGTAGTAAGTCAAATTGGAACTTAACACATGGGTATCTTCAACTTAGGCTGATAAAAAGTGCACGTGTGCAATGGCATAAGAACAATGGATGCGCCTTTGAGAAGACGGACAGACAATCATGATCATGATTTCATTTTGTCCTCTCTAACTCCTACATTCAATCAATAACGCAATCAACGGTGTTTCGCTTATCCATAAAGGCTGAAATTACTGCGCAATTATAATTGAACTTAAACTTCCGTGATATTTGTAGTATGTAAAATTAAACCGTAACGCCGATTCATATATCACTTCAATCGTGACATTCAAACATGTTATTTAATTTAAGCCCAGTTAATAAATGAGCCTTGTTCTGAGAAAACTGGGCTTAATTCATGTGCGTGAAGTGACGTCCCGGATTAGCCTGTGTAGTCCGCACAGGCTAATGAAGAACGACACTTTCCGCCTAAATTGGATTTTTTGCTAAGAAGAGACTTCATTTAAACAAAAAAATGTCATAAAAGCGGAAACTGTCATCCCTGATAAGCCTGTGCGGACTGCACAGGCTAATCTGGGACGACACTGTACGCACATGCATTATGCCCAGTTTTCTCAGAACACGACTCAAATATAAGCTCAGTAAATACAAAGTTGTGTGGACATGTCACATTAGTATCACACTGAATAAAATAGACAAAAGAATATTAATTGTTTTCAAAAACAAATTACCATCGGTTGACACTATTATCTAATGTATTTTTTAACATTATAGATTGGCAAACGCCAATTATTAACATTATTGACAATACGATTCATTGTATAGTGGGTGAAGAATCTCCTAAAAAAGCCAAACAGCACAATACAAATCAAATTTCATATTTAAATATATGTAACTTATAAAATAAATACACATCAAGTTTGCATTTACCGTTCCAAGATGGTGAACCCACACAAGGTCATTTCGTGTAAACTGTTGTTGGAATTGTCATGTATGGTATAATCAAAAGGTCACTCGTCTTTCGTTAAATACAACATATGGTTAAAACGATAATGTGTCTGGACAAAATTCCTATACAGAATAACTAGAATGAATGTTAGTAGCAACTCATCTTTGAGAACCGCTTTAATTGTGTTCAGAATTTCATCGCAATACTTACAAATAGTGCTTGGCCACTTTTCCAATACCAGGGAGGTTACGAAATAAAACAAACGATTGATAATGGTAATAACTTCCTCTTTATTTGTCAACAATATTCAGAACTTCGTATATAGTATATAAGCAGGTTACATGTACCTAACAAATAGCAAAGAGGGAACATGTTTTCTAGTTCAGTACCTAATAACTCAAAAACGATATTAATCAATCTATCTAAGTTAATATATTACGTCAGTATGTTACAAAATCTATAACATATCAAACTGTTGTTTCCACCATGCATGTGCTTATTATATGAATTATCTTTGTGTTTGTCTGTTGTTGTAATTTACTTCGAACATGATGTGTTTTAAGCAATAAAAATATCGAATAACAAAACATAATTCGAAACAAAACAAATTTGCGACCTGTAAGAATATTCTACCTTTATTTAGTTCTCATTTACATATTGCACAAATAATGAAAAATAACATGACTGATAATATTGTATGTGGTTGATGTTGGAAATTAAACTAAGGAAAATAATGTCGTGATGTGCTGCAATGACGTCAATGTATTTATTCTACTTTGCCTATAAGCAGTGTTACCACACGTGCATTTACTTTACATTTTTAAGTTTTTTATCTACGTATATACAATACGAATCCGCATATGGTTTGTAGAAGAATAATCCACAATTATTATACTTTATAATTTACATCTATCTATAAAAACAAGTCGCCGGTCGTCATTGAATTTAAATTATAATATGAGTTTTAAATACACGTTATGGAATTGGCTCAGGGACGCGTCGTGAAAGAAAGAACTGTTTTTGTATGCTGTAGACTTTCCTCGTGTTTTTAAAAGCAAATGCAGAAATCAAAGGGGAGACGTATACTAATAAATTCTTTTAAACGCGTCTAAAATAGAGAATAATTAATTTTACTGAACTGGTGTTAAGAGACTAAATTGTATTTTTTTTGTAAAGCTTACATCAAACCACGTTCATGCTGACGTAGACCTCTGTCGATTCCTTGCGCATGCTACAATTATTTTTATGTAAGTTACATATTTTAAAATGATACATTATAATAGGAACTATACATCAGGTGAAACAAACGTCATCTTCTTCCCTTTTTTATGGAGATATGCACTGTATAAGAAGTTTCTTAACATGTGTTTAGTTTGTTATTGAAGCTATGCACTAGGTGACAAGCTGCGTTACATGTGTTTACTTTGTAATTGAGGCTATTCATTTAGTGAGAAGTACCATAGCAGTGTTTTCTTTGTTAGTGAAACAACTATGTACTAGGTGAGAAGTAATGAAGTAAAGAAATTGTTATATTATTGTATTTTATAATATGCATTCAATGAGAAGTAGCGTAACTTTTTTGTGTTTATTAGTAAAACGATCGACTAGGCAATAGATATAAATACAGGAGACTGCAGTTGCATCATGCAGGATATTGTTTTTTTTCATCACACAAATGTCCTTAGTGAGCGGTATACTTGTTCAAACATTATCTCAACATATTTTTCTTAAACAAATTCTATATAAATAAAGTTATGCTGGAAACAAACATCTTATTTTCTCTTTTATGTAACCTTACAAATGCGAATATTAATCTGTTTTTTTCCTCAAATTCGATACGCGATTCTTATATATGTATACAGACGTTGTCAACAGCTTACGTTTCAATCTGCAGATATATGCATGCACTAGAAAATTGCTGGAATTTGAACACAAATAAAGTGTTTGTTTGTGTCATAAATCAACCTTATTTACTTACAGCTACTACAAATATACAAACGCCAAGTAGGTGAAGAATGTCCGAAATAATCCAAATAGCACATTTAAACATAAATCCCATAGTTTAGTATATTAAACTCCTTTAAAAATTAATAAACACCCTCGGATTTACATTGACCGTTCCAAGATGGTGGACCCGTACATGGTCATTCTATGTAAGGTGTTGTTGGAATTGTCATGTATGGTACAGTCATAAGGTCACTCGTCTTTCATTTAAGACAACATTTGGTTAAAACGATAATGGGTCTGGACATAAATTCCTATACAGAATAACTATAATGAATGTTATTAGCCACTCACATTTGAGAACATACTTACAAATAGTGCGAGGCCACTTTTCCAATACGCCAAGACCAGGGAGGTTACGAAATAAAACAAACGATTGGTACTGGTATTACTTCCTATTAATTTGTCAACAATATTCAGAACTTCGTATATAGTATATAAGCAGGTTACATGTATAGAACAAATAGTCATTATGGAACCCATTTTCTAAATCAGTACTCAAAAGCGATATTCTATCTTAGCTAATATATTACGTCAGTATGTTACAAAATCAATTACATAGCAAACTACTTCTCCACCATGCATGTGCTTATTATATGAATTATCCATATGTCTGTCTATTGTTGTAATGTACTTCGAACATGCTGAGTTTTAAGAAATAAAAATATAATTCGAAATAAAACAAATTTTCTACCTGTAAGAATATTCTATCTTTATTTAGTTCTCATCTACATATTGTGCAAATAATTAAAAATAACATGACTGATAATATTGTATGTGGTTGTTTTTTGAAAATTAGAACTAAGTTAAAATATTGTCGTGATTGGCTGCAATGACGTTAAGGTATTTATTCTGTTTTGCCTACGAGCAGTTCAATACATATATTGTCAACATTTAAACGTTATCCTTTTTATAGCAGCCTCATGTATTTTATATGTTATGCTAAGTACTATGATTATAATTTCAATAAAAATATCAATAAATATTTCGGGAATAAGCAACGAGTTCGAGTTTAGTTGCGTATATATAAAACCACGAAGGCGATATAATGCCTAAGTCTTATATTATAACTATTGATCACTAATCCCGTTTTTTTCCATACACTTGCTTCTCCGTGACGTCAACGCACCAAATGTATTCAAAATGACTTCGGCTTGCTTCATACAATTTGAATTAAAAATAACGATGACGTCATACGTTTTGTCTCACACATTTAAGCTTTTATGGTAATCAATGCAATTACAAACTAAATATTCACATACATATTTGTGTGAACGTAAGTATAATGATTGTACACATATAACGCGGATAACCACGTGTATTTATTCCACATGTCCAATGTTATTTCTGGATCTACATATATATCATCAGTATCCGCTTATGATTTGTAGCAGAATTATCCACAATTATAAAACGTTCAGTCTATCTATAAAAGCAAGTCACGGGACTTCATAGAATTTAAACTATAATATGAGTTATAATAAACGTTATGTGATTGGCTCAGCGACGCGTCGTGGAAGAAAGAACAGTTTTTGTATACTATAGACTGCGTCGTGTTTTTAAAAGCAAATACATTAAACAAAGTGGTGACGTATAAAAATAAATGCTATAAAACGCGTCTAAAATAGGAAGGATTAATTGTACTTAACTGGTGTTTAGAGACTAAAGTTTACATCAAACCACGTTCATGCTTGCGTAAACCTTTGTCAATTCCTTGCGCATGCTACAATTATTTATATGTTAGCTTCAGATTGTGAAAATGATATTTTATAATTGGAACTTTACTGCACTGTATGAGAAGTTTCTTAACATGTCTTTAGTTTGTTATTAAAGCCATGCAGTAGGCGACAAGATACGTAATATGTGTTTACTTTTTAATTCAGGATATGCATTTAGTAAGAAGTACCATAACAGTTTTTTCTTTGTTAGTGAAACTATGTACTATGTGTGAAGTGATGAAGTAGAGAAATTGTTTAATTATTGCTTTTTATAATATGCATTCACTGAGAAGTAGCGTAACTTTTTTTCTTTATAAGTAAAATGATCGACTAGGTGATAAACCTATATACACGAGACTGCAGTTGCATCAGCAGGATAATGTTTTGTATCATCACACACATGTCCTTAATATGCGGTGAATTATGTTTGCTCTTTTATGTACCCTTACAATTGCGCATATTAATCTGTTTTTCGATACGCGATTCTTATATATGTATACAGACGTTGGCAACAGCTTACGTCTTAATCTGCAGATATGCATGCACTAGATAATTACTGGACTTTGAACACAAATAAATCAACCTTATCTACACACAGTTACTGCAAATATAAAAACGTTCATCACTCTGGTGAGTATTCATTTGGTAAATGGGGAAAATTATAAGAAGGCTATACATAACCAGTAATTGGAGGAACTTAAAAAAATGTCAAATGTTTTAAAAAAAAGGCTTATAAGAACCGTGCGATCCCACACAACTGACACAACTGTTCTGGTTTTATTCTGCTCCTAGCTCTTAAACAAACGAATTATTTAAACCTACCTTATACGCCATCATGAATAAATCCGTACAGATGAAGAACATTTATCCAGATATAGCGACACAATACATACTTGAAAAATTTTCTTAAACATTTCACTGACAACATTATAGCACGCTTGAAACTTCAAAATATGTTTTTTTAATAAACAAAACAACTAAATTACAAAAAAATAATGCACGTAAAACACTTAAACGGAAATTAAATCTTTACGTAACACACTCTTTTGTAAGAAAAATTAACCAAACATTTCCATAAAGTTCTTTCCATTGAAGGCATCACGACGAATTCCAACATGAATACATTAACCTTTCGCTATTGACCTATGGATGACAAAGTACAGCAACACTGGTCCTTGCCTATTATTAAACCGTCTATTTAATGACGTTGTCGTCCGTCGATATACAAAAGCCGATGACGTTAAGACTGTTCGCTGAATTTAATGAAGTATCGATTCATCGACGGGTTGCAAATATAAAATACTGCAGATCTTACTGAAAAAGTGATAATTTATTGGTGATTAATAAATCTAAGCAACTGTAACAGCAATTGGTCAATAATGTACGACTGTATGATGCTGGGAATACATAGTCATAGATATCTTTTTATCAAATTCACACTAGATATACATGTATTTACCTTTAATTACCTTTTATCTACAGCACACTCTTATGCTTTATTTTGTATATACATGTATAAACTAACAACAGGATTATTTAAATAAACATCGATCCTTCATAAGCAGGTGATGATCATTATGTTTATATAATGAACGCGCTCTGTGAAAAAGCGGTTTTTATGCATGTGCGTTAAGTTTCGGCCCATATTAGCCTGTGCAGTCCGCACAGGTTAATCATGGACGACATTTCCCGCCTAAACTGGCTTTTTGCTAAGATTAGACTTTCTGCAAATGAAAATCACAATAAAAGCGGAACGTGTCTTCCCATTATAGAAACGACAGCAATTCACCGTTGTTAAAAAAATGCGGATTATTCATGCCATCGACGACTGTACAGAGTTTTGCTGTTTTACTTTAAAATCTGGTTTAAGTTCTGGGCGGTTTGAAAACGTAACATATTATAATTTCTACTGATTGTAAAGCTAAAAAATATACTAAGAAGTGATATGTAAGACCTTTTATAAACGATTGCATCAATGGTAATTATTAAGTTCAGTACAACTGAAAGCTGATCTAGTGTTTGAACTATTTTTTAATAAAACAATGATTCACACACACACTCAAATATATATTTGATCACCATTAATGCCTAATTGGGAAAAACTTGTAATGATTTGAAACGAAATATGTTAATGTCACATACTTATTTATAAACGTTATTAGTAATTGTGCAGTTCGTAGAACAAGCTATACAATATTACGATAGCTCAAAATTATAACTATCATTCCAGAGGTACTGTATTCGTAAACAATTCAATCAATTTAAATATGTCCACTGCGTTAACATTAGTCGCTTGCATTTAGTGTATTGTTTTTAAAGACGATTTAACTCGTACATGAATACTTTCCGCTAAAAACAACATACAGCTAACAAGTAACCCAAATAGAACATCAACATAAATTATCAAAACACATCTTTTTTGGAACTGACACAAATTTTAACTCTTAGTTCATGAGATGAGCCAGAAAAATTGGTATTTGTTAAATGCATATATGAAGTTATATCGACATCGTTTAGATTCAACTTTAAAGGGACACATGAGGAAAGGACCCTACTAGCGTAGCTAACGATCCAATCCTATAAACTTAAGGTGCTTGTAACTGATGTTGTAAAACACATTCTGGAAGACAAATGCCTAAATCAAGGGACACACATAAATTCAGAAAATAGTATATTCCATATAAAACAACATGGTTTGAATGTCAAACTAGAAAAATGTATTACTGTTCATACACAATAAGACACCAAAAACTTTGGTACAAGGCTCCAGCAGAAGTCGAACTTAAAAGTTACAACAGCTTACCTCACGTAATACTCGCATTATTATTTGGCGGAATGTAAATCTAGTTGGCAAGCACCTTTTATATAAAAGAAAGACATAATATGTATAAAAAATAATAAATAGCAGGCTTTATCAATCATATATTTGTTACAAAAACTTTATTAAGGAATGTTGTGTTTCAACAAAAGTGTTGTTTTTTTTAACTAAAAACTTGTGACATTGATTGATTGGCACGGAAAGCTCGAAATCATCGTTACCGTGCGAGTAGAGTTACTAGGTGACGCATGTAAATACATGTATTTAAAAAGATAGTAATGGTTAAATCTATTCACAAACTCTTAAATTATACTTTTGGGTCACGAAGACCGCTCCATATCACGCATTCATCTACAATAACATTGTATTAATGCGACACTTTACCTATATAGTGCACTACACTGGCAATCACAATTGAAACGACTGCATTAAAGTGCACAATTATTGACGAAGTGAAACAAATCAGGTGAATCATAATACACCTCTATTTTGTTCAATTACTAGCTATTACAGAATTCCAAGATGAACATTTCATGTTATCAGATACTTCAATATAGGTATGTAATATAGGCTGTCACTCCTGTTTTTGTATACTATTCAATACATACAACTTATTAACATCAAACTTAATTTAAGATTATATTTGATTTAGACACAGTTGGGTATTCATAAATATCTGATTAGACTGTACAGATGACAGTTTCAATCAAACTACTTGAAACATTAGTTAGGGCATGAAATGCATACCGTAAGTTGTAAACCATAAACATGTTCAATTACTTCGCATTGGTTCATTACAGCAAATGTAATAAAATATATGTTCTGTGAATCTAATCCAACAGGAAGAAAACTAAATACGAAGAACTTTCAATCACAAATTATTATAAAGTATCAGATACCAACATGTAAATATTAACAATCAAGGAAAATGTCAAGAATGCAACGTCTAAGTACAAAACTTGGCAAATAGTCTCATATATGCGTTTTTATCACATGCCATACCCTGTTTCCCATATAATATAACCATTACGAATATTTTTATCTTACACATGTATAATATACTTTTTATGCGTTTTCATTGGCTTGATTTTCGTTCATTGACCAATCGCATTTTTTTATTATGCTAAAATGACGTTGCATCGTCAAATGACGTCACGAAATGTAAACAATATTTGGGATTTATCAGTATGTTTCCGTAAATATGTATTTAATTTGCTCACTTAAAAGCATGTGATAAAAAAAGATCTGACACTCGTTGTCATATCATACAATATTTAAGTAAATTCGTCCAGAAATTCGTAAGTAAGTTCGCCAAAGGCTCGCTTACACAATTTTTGAACTCGTTTAATAAAATATTACAACTCGTGCCAGATCCTATATATATGCGCAGGTTAACTACGTAAGAGTCACGCAACTGGATGTCAGTAATGTTTACGCTGGTACGGGTTCGCGATTGTCCCTTTCCAAGCTCAAGAGATGTGATTTAGATAAAACTTACTTCTTTGATCGCTTGCACTGATTAATCTTTGACCCATTCATTTGCAATGATTTACCAAGATATCCGCAAACATGTTGACACCAAACATTATCACCTAGATTAACGTGTATCGACATACAAAATATGTGCATGTTATAGTCTGACAGATGTTCGCATGGCAAAACATGAGCGTACATTTTATGTGAATACTATTGTTTGTAAAGAAATGTTCTCGACGAATTATCTTTGACCATAATCATTTAAGGTCCATAATCGTATGACCATGTGTTCTGAGTTTAATCGTTCTACAGACTTAAGTAGATAACGTATAAATATCAATATGAGAAAATAAAATAAATGTGTGTAAAATGTGTGCTTTATTGTTGCGTCTAATCCGGATGCTTCCCAATTGATAACAGTGAAAGGTCCACGCATGATCCATCAGTCAGAGGCTAATAACTGCAAATGTACAGGTTTCATTATTATATCAAATTATTTCTTAATTTTCAATAGTAAAATTGTAACATATAGTCCATACATAAATTTTCGAATCATATTTAGTCATAGTTGATTATTTATTTTCTTGATGTGACATTAAACTAATTAGTTTTTACATCCTTAACAACTCTTATATTCTGTTATTAAGTTATTAACTTTAAAAGTAGGCAATCTGCAGATTGTTTCAAACTTCATACAGCAACAAAAATGAACATTATACTATTCTTTTTTAAATGAATAAAAAGGTTAATGACAAATCCCTATTAAATTGTACCAGACCATTTTGGAAAACATTAATCATAAAATATTCATTTATCACATATGTTGGAATTTCAATACTGCCGTTAGGAAATATAGGCTTGTATTTAATCTAATTTGCTTTAAGCTTATCTTAAAGAGAAAACATGAATCAATACGGATTGCCTGAAAAATATGTGAAATACATAAATGTAGGTTCCATTGGTATGTGTATATTGCGAAACATGAACATGTATACATAATTCATATCATTACAGTATACTAGCCGTATATACATATTTAAATGAATATAATACATACAGGCAATTTTTCAACAACATGTGTTTAATAAATAGTTACAGTATTTCAAGAGAACGTTGCAACATGTTTGCACTTAATTAACGAATAAATGTCAATACAAACGTGAAACACGTTAAAGAATATAACCAAGTTTCAATTTGGGAAAATAAATAAATCGCCTAGTTTGTTCTAGTAGAGTTCAAGAGTATTTAAATTATGGCGAAATTTATATCAAACGGAAAATCCTCAAGTTATTACACACATGTTTTTTAAACATGTTTTCTTCGACGGCCGATTCGTTTTCTGTGTTTTTCTTCTCAATAGTGACGGTATATATTTATAAAAGGCAGTAAATGTATATCCTACATTTTCTGTGACTAATGGTTTGTTTTCTAAACTATACAGTTTTTATGTCAGAAGAAGTTAGTTAATGTTATTAGCATCTTAGACGAAAGAAAAGAAGATCCTGTTTTTGTTAGACTTTTCATCGTAGGTCTTTACCATTTTTCCATCATCAGCGACAGTAAAACCCATGCAACTGTCAAATCAAATCCCGCATTTGTATCACCTCGTATTAACCGGCATTCAGCGTCCAGCCTATCGATCTTGGATCTGCCAACAAGAAAGAGACCTGAGTCCTAATAGGATTGCAGGAGTGTTATACGCAATCTACCATTTAATTCGAACTTGAACGTCTCGGCAAAGGTGAGCAATTTATCAATAACTTGAAAGCTTGTGGTACGTTTTTGAACCTGAGAATTTGGGCTTTTTGTTTAAGAGAGATTCTAAAACTCATCGACTGTACCGAATTCGTTGATTGTAAATAAGATCATATTAAAATGCAGATTATCGAGTCTATAATTGAGACAAAAGTGAATTATCCTATGTGAGGTTTTATAAATAGCTACCTTTAACGATTGCAAACAAGACGGGTAGGCAAGATTGTATAAATGACTAAACGCAGACATTGGAATCATTTAATTTGAATTGGTATTAAATAGATTGATTATACAATTAAATATTTAATCCTATGTTTTATACGCTAATGCGTATCTACATTCCTTATTTATGAAGGTTCCACAATCCTCATTTACGTCTAGAGTTTGTCGTACTTTTAACGAATATCCCATCATCTCTCACGCCAAATAACGTATGATGTTACGAGTGGAAATAATCCAGCATTAGAACTTAAAAGATTACAAATGGTATTTTTAACTAAAGCTTTAAAACTTTCACATGTGCAATTTCATATTATAGGAAAAGGGGCAATCGAGCTTTTGAAATTTTTTTTTTTGGTTGACAAGTTTTTGGATCCCGGCCGCCATGATTTTAGTTAACCCGTACTAGTTAGCAAGAGGATACATTGTAATCAATGGTGTTATGCGTTCCATACAGTATGGCGATATTGTAAGAGGAAAGCTGACCTTAATTCTTTGAAAGTCACAATTATTTCAAAACAAACTGTAATGATTATACAGTAATCATGTCAGTCCAGACATTCAAACATGTGGTTAGTGCGTTTTGACAGTGACGCATAATTCCTGAAAGGAAACGCAGATAACATAGAGAACTGCTTTTGTAAATTTTAAATCTTGATTAGGGCAGACTGACGTTACGGACAGGGAATCAAAACGGAAAACCTGCTAACTGTAAAGAACGAACTAAAAACTCTAACTTAAGTTCTTACTGAACTGACTTTCTTAACTTGATACGCATGCTCATGCTGGCTTTTTATACTATTATGCCAGATGGTTGTATAATAATCCTAGACAATTATACACATACACCAGATGGTTGCATAATAAACCTAGACAATTATACACATACTATTATGCCAGATGGTTTTATAACAAACCTAGACAATTATACCAATACACCAGATGGTTGCATAATAAACCTAGACAATTATACTCATACTATAATGTCAGATGGTTGTATAATAAACCTAGACAATTACACATATACTATTATGCCAGATGGTTGTATAATAAACCTAGACAATTATACACATACACCAGATGGTTGTATAATAAACCTAGACAATTATACACATACACCAGACGGTTGTATAATAAACCTAGACAATTAAACACATACATCTGTTGGTTTATATATTAAACCAGGGCATTATAATGAAAACAATGATAAATAAATAAATACCAATGTAATTCTCGATGCAGATAATTCAACAATATCCGTTTGAAAGTTACATATGTCCATTAATGATATATCGCCGTGTTGTTGTATGTTCTCAATAATACATCGAAGAATGAAAAATATTTATTTATAACATGTAGTTTCAGAAATCAAATGAAACTTTACTAAACATAAAGATGTGTGACAACGCCAAAGTAGTATCAAACTAAATAAAATGGCATAAGGAGTTTAGTGGTGAAAAAACAAACTCGAATCAGTGGATACAATTATCTAGTTTAATGGTTATTTCTCTATAACATATTGTCACAATCTAAGCATTTTACATCACTGAATATACACTATATTGTTTACGGGGCTAAGAATCTTCTCGACAAACACAAAACACATTGAAATTAATTCCATAATTCTATTGATTTTTGTTTAATTGGTGCACCGATGATTCCGTTTGTTGAAATGACCAATGCTCGCGTTGTTAGGTAGTAAAATAACAAAGGTTCCCAAGTATAATAAAACATAATTTAATATGTACATTGACGAGCATTCAGACCTTTTTAATTCTGAAACATAATGCATTGCGTTGCCTTGATGTGTTGATATTCGATTCACTGACATCATTCAATTGTCGTGAGAAACATAGTTTATTAGCGGTTTCCGGACTATCTGCCTTTTTGTATAATTAATAAATCAATTCAGCGATTGCGTATCAAATATCACAGACGTTTGGAAACATATAATTAATTCGAAAATATGGTTACAATGAAAACTGGCTTCAGAAGCATGCCCCAAGTGTGTTACATAATTACGAAGGCATTGACGATCGTCTTTAAACAACCTGCAGGTCCAGGCAATAGTTCTACAGTTCATCCACCTCTTGGAAAACTAAACAATTTGGTTGGACCTAAAATGATTTTAATAGATGCATTTGTATCTTTAACTAAGGGTCGTCATTTGCAAACAACGGTCCGATGTGTCTATGTGAATTATACTTCAGCATTAGGTTGCATGTCTCAATTTCCAATGTGCAACGCACCAAATGTCCACCTCAATACATTGTAAAACGAACAATTAATCAAGAGTTTTACATCAATTAATTGTAAAAGAAATACATTAAGTTTTTATCTCAATGAATTGTAAAATATCAATGCATCTTTGTTGAATTAATTGTATACAAATGGAAAATGATCAAGTTTTCGATCTCAATAAATTGTATAAACAGCAATTTATAAAGTTTACCACCTCCTATAATCGAACAAGTGGCAAAAAATCAAGTTTTCCTTCCTAACTAATTGAATAAGAGAGCAATGTTAAATGTCAATATAAATTATAAAAAAAGCAACATCTCAAAATTGCATTATTACAAAATTTCGTAAAGTGGCAATTCATAATGTTTTCCACCTCAAGTTTTAAAACGGGTCGTACTGCCTGTTTCCCATCTCAATGAATTCTCAAAACAGCAATGCTTTGAATTCCACATCTAATTTAATTGTACTTTGGCAATCATTTAACTTTCATCTCTTAATGAATTGTAAAAATTGGTAATGTATCAAGTGTATCATGAAATGAACATTTTCAAATATGTAATAAATACAGTTTGAATAATACATAATAAAGAATATTTGATTCTTTAAGGCCAGCATTTCCGTTGTTATATTTTTTATACAGAATTCATGTCTATAGATCATCGCGTGTGTATGACTGCATGGTCATATGGAAGCCTACTTCATCACTGTATTAACCAATGGTATTAAATTATAGACATGGTCGTAAATAACTGCTTGGTTTTGTTAAATAAATAAGTCCTTATTTAGAATCATGTGTGATGCGTTATCTTTTACATTTAGGTAATCCTTTACCTCAGTCGACACACCATACTGACACTTGTTTCCAATGTCGCATGATGTGCTTTTCCATTATAATCTGATGTTTATTTTGATAATAAAGTTAATACGCTAATGCGTAAAATCAAATGCACATGAACAGTATGAGAAAAACTCAATGAAACAAAATCACATTTTGCAATTAAAATACCTTTATTTAGTCATATAATATTGAAACGTATGCACATTACGATTTTTAAGTGCAGAGTTAATCAAATCATGTTTATTGTTGTAAAGTGTGTTTATTTGCCATGATTTATCCCGCGAAAACATGATAGTTATCAGAAAGAATTATATTAAGGGCGCAATACAAAGTAGCTAAAACATAATGCCTTTCAAATAAGATACGAACAACCAACACTTTGCATTGACAGTTCCAAGGTGGTAAACACACATAGAGTCATTTAATGTTAAATGGCGTTTTGTACGTAGTGTCCTGCATGTAAACGTCCTTACGTCACTTGTTATTCATTATAGACAATCAGGTGGTCACAATGATGTTTCTAAACTAGCTTTTGTCCTATCAGTTTTATTTTAAATAACTGTTCTTAAAGAATAACATTTGATCAATGAACAGATAAGGTTCAAGATTTCGAAAATGAAGGTGACCGCTATGAAATTACGCCGATACCAGACCGGTGTTGCGCAATTAAAAACATTGACGTTTGAATATCAAAATGCAAAACAAGAAAATATAAATTAATTTGCGACGTAATGTTATTCTTTTTAAATTAACGTGTAAAGTATATATGGTTATAATTGTTGAAAATTAATTATAATTGATAATATTTAATGTGACTGTTTGCTGATAATGTGAAAACAATGTTCATTGTGTCGTGATACGCTGCAATGACCTCAATGTATTGTTTACTCTTGATAATAATGTAATGACCACACGATCAGTGCAGTATAGATATTGTCAACATTTAGGTATCACCCGAATGTATAATATATGGTATGCTTTATTATATGATTGTTTTATTATTATTAAATCAGTAGTGTATGCTTGATTTGCAATTCGCACAGTTTATATAGAATATAGCGCGTTTTTCTTAATTATCCGACGAATATTACATTAGCTCAACATGCCTGTTGATTGAGATAATGCAGTGTTTTTCATATATATAATATACCGCAAAGTGTTACTAATTGCGGTTATAACCAAAGATTTCGAGTTCCGTTGCATAGGTATCAAACCAAGAAGGCGAAACAATTCCTGTGTCTAATATTAAAAGTAGTTTAATCTTTTCTCTGTCTTTTTGTGCTAAAACATAGACACATGCGTCTCCGTGACATAAGCACATCGAAACTATTAAAAGGACTGCAGCTTACTTATAAACTCTGATTTCATAAACATTGAATACAAATGATGGTGACGTCAAAGGATAAGTCTAACATGTTAAGATATTATTAACATTCACATTAACATGTTGTTACGTAAATATTTGCAGGAATTGTATATCTAAAGTTTGCGAAATTGCGCAAAAAATCTCGTGCATTTACTGAACAAGTTTTTCGAAACTACTTAAATAAAATCAGGCTCCGCGTACGGTGTCTTGCAGAATAACCCAACTCTATTTTCCTTCCTGTCTATAGAACAAGTCGTTGATAGGGGTATAATTAAAATTATTATGACTTGTAAATAAACTTTTTTGATTGGCTCAGGGGCGCTCTGTCGAAGGAAGAACAGTATTTGTATTATATTGGTTTTCTTATAAAGTTAAAAAAACTTGGTAATGTATAATAATGAATTATATGGAACGAATCAAATTTAAAGAAGCCTTTATTGTTCTTAACTGGTGTTAATGGACTTGTTTAAGGTCACATCAAACCACTCCACCGGGAACAATGCCGATTCATTTCAAAAGCCATATCGAATAATCAGTCAGCTACGGCTTGTTAAAATCAAACTTTATCATTTGGAACTTTGCTTCAGTTGCGAAGAAACGTACCAGTGTTTACTTTGTAAATGAAACTATTCACTATGTGAGAAGTATCGTAACCGGTTTGAATTTTGTAAATAAAGACTATGCAGTAGCATGAAACTGCGCATACGTGAGAAGTTAAGTAATGGTTAAACAGCTTTGACGAAGGTGTGTCTTTTGTATCTTTTAAATAATTTCTCTGAATGTGATAAGAGTTTCACGCAAAGTTTGTACTATACATTTTATTAAGTTACACTAAAAACGAACTCAATGAATTTGTGTATATATTATCTCGACATATCAACTAAACAAAACTGGTGCATAAGTAAAGGTTCATTGAATAGCTATCTATATTAATGTTAAGGCAACGATAAATCTAATTTTTTAAAACGCGATACATGTATATAAACACAATTGTTGGCAACAGCAGCCGTACGAATAGTATGCATATATATATGCAATATATGCATATACTTGCAGATTTCAGGGTATATAGCAAACATGGTTTTAAGGATAGCAACATAACGAGGTAACTTGTTTTTTACTCCAGAAACCTAAAAAATATACTGCATATATGATCCATTTAACTATAACCATGCGTTTAAATTTAGCAAATGGGGACTACATTAAGAATGCACTCATTATATCTCACCCTTGCTTTTGATAGAATATGATCTATACGAACCGTACGACCGCACATTAAATAATGGTCCGGCTCTGTTATTATATTAAAAAAACGAAATGTTTTAACTTACCTCATTCGCAATCATGAGTAAATCCGCACAAATAATGAAGGTAAATCCAGATATAGCCACACAAAACACACTTCACAAATGATTCTTAATCATTAAATTGACAATTCTAATAGCACGCTGTTTCAAAATAATAGGTTTTAATTAATATTAAACTACATTAAAAAAAATAATTAAAATTAAAATCATTTAACAAAGAAATTAATGCTTAAACGCAACACACTGCTTTGTTAGGCAAATCAATCCAACGTTTTCATTAAATTCTTTCCATTGAAGGCGGCACGCATAACGACGAATCCCATCATGAATACATCAAACCTTTGCGATTCGCCTATAGATGACAAAGTAAAGCAACTCTAGTCTTCGCCTATAATTAAACCGTCTACTTAATGACGTCGTGTCGTTGTCGTCGTCGATATACAAAAGCCGATGCCGTTAAGACTATTCACTGATAAATATGATGAAGTATCGATTCATCGACTACTTGCCAATATCAGAACGTTTCTCACTGCAGATCTTATTGAAAATGTAATAATTTATTGGTGGTTTATAAATCTAAGCAACTGTTACAGCAAGTGGTCAATAATATACGACTCTATGACGACGGTTATACATTTCAATAGACAGCTGTTTCAAGTCACACTCGATACACAGGTTCTGACATTCAATTATCACTTAGTAATGGAAAATTTATCATTGTTTATATATATGTTTAAATTATCAATACGATTATTTCAATAAACAGCGACTCTCCAAAAGCTGGTGATAGTCGTAAGTGTACGCCTGAAAACAACAACAAAATACCTTTGTAACGTATTGACGGGTTATTGATGACATCAACAACTGTACAGTTCTTCGGTGTTTTACCGTGAAAACCTGTGTTAGTACTGGACAGTTTGCCACTAGCAATATTTCAATATTAACTGATTGTTCTGCGGTGAAATAAAATCAAAGATTAGTTTAAGTTTTACACCTATTTATTTTAGGTGGATTGCATATAAAGCTTAAGGCTTATTTGAAAGGGACTACTTGACTATTTGAAAGAGTTTTCTGGGACAAGTGGAACCAGTACTTGGTGTCTATGGGGGAGATCTGTAGAACGCTCCCACATTTGGGATCGAACCCATGACCGCGCGGTCGTTAGTCGGACAACATATCCTTAATGCCATGGCGACCTGTCAAGTGGCAATATGTCACAAGTAAGACCTTGAATAAACGATTACATCAACTGTACCTATTCAGCTTAGAGTAGCTGAAAGCAGATGTTGTGCTTTATGAAAAAATGATTCACAGGTAAAAAACAAGTATGTAATTTATAAATCGTTATTTGATCGAAATGAGGTGTTGTTGTTCTGAGTATGGAAAAATTTGATTTAAATTGTTATATATATATATATATATATATATATATATATATATATATATATATTTATATATACATATATATTAATAGATTATTATTGGTTTTTGGTTTTTATTTTTTTTTGGGGGGGGGGGTATTTTCACATTTGCTTGAGAATTATTTTTTTTTGATAATGTTCATATTCATACTGGAAAATCATACTACCCCCATATTTTTGAATTCTAATCAATGCTTATTTTAAATGTTTGCAGAATAACTTATAAACCTTGTGCTTTGAGTACCACGAGTACTTGGAACGTAGCATATTTAAGGCGTGTTGTCAACGAACTAAATAAATTAAGCCCGTATTAAACAGACCAATATTATGGTCCTTTTTATTGCATGCTTAGTATATAAACCCGTAAAATAACGTCTGGTTAGTTTAGATAAATCGGAAATTAGCTCAGAGCATTACGTTGTGGAAAGGCACGATGGTAGGAGCGTGCCAACTCGTTTTGCAGTGAATGCCTAATGGCGAAAAGCATATTTTGAAACGAAGAACGTAAATGTCACATGATATGTTATAGAAGCCGTTCGCATTTATGCATTGTATAGTATAGCGTATAAGTTTTGCATGTGTTACAATAGTTCAAATAAACACTAGTATTCAAGAAGTTAAGTTTTCAAAAAAAATTCAATAATTTATTAATATCATATATGATTAAATAGGATTTTCGATATAAACAAACATAAAGCACCAAACAACTGCAATTAAGGATCCAAAAAGAACAACGCGTTAGTTTTAAAGTAAACTCTACCAAAATGTTTGCGCTCGCAATACGGTACATGTTAAACTAAGCATTTTATGTTGGGAGAAGCAAAGCCATAGGAAAATGTGATGCATGCTCTGAACTAGACCTACGCATGCTGTGCGTGTCTTAAAATTCACCTGAATAATTAATATTTTGCAATTCACAGTGTCCATGAAGGCTACCCTCCGATAGATGTAACAGTGTACAAACACTATCTGAATATGTATTAATTGACAGTGGCCTTTATGCGTGAATATATGATAATGAGTATAGTATGGTTACGATGATTGATTTGAATCGTAATATTTTGTTCTTGTTGCATGAACAGTGATGTAGGTACTTGCCATTTCGCTAAACAGTGTTGTATATAAATATTTATTTGACTTTACTGCTGTCAAATTGAAACAGGAAATATCAATTAGTATGAAGTAAAATCTTAAGAATGTTCAATTATATTGTCAAAATTGTGTAATTATGTTAAGTTTTATTTTGGTTCACCTATGCATATGTTGTTTTTGTGTTAACGCTAGTACTTAAAAACAGAGTATCTATTATGATCATTTATATATGTGATTAAATAAATTAATACCATATGTTCTAGGTCTATATGCTAAAATAAAAAAGTAGTAGATATAAAACACTTTCATACAAGTAGTAACATTATTCAAATAAATATAAAGAAGTGAAACTCCAGCTGCTAGAGCAGTATTGCATACATTTATTACACAATTTCGCGGTCCTTTATTTAAGGCAAGCGACCAATTGCCAAAACAGCACGGCACAATACGAAACAACGTACACGAAACAACATACACACATAGTAGAATAAAGCGGATGTCAAAAGTCGTCGTTATAATATCGCGTTAATGATAATTGTCTAAAGAATATTAATACTGAAAATTCTACAACTTCATATACGGACCGAACCAACATATTTGTATATTGAATGAAAGCGAGCAAATACTGGACTGAACGATTTCGATGAGCACTGTTCACTTTCATACTATATAATAAAGAGACAAGGGAGATAAAGTGGCTAGCAACATATGGCATATGTTTGTGGCAATTATCTGATGCGATCAGTAGAGTTATATGGAGACGGAATGGCCTAATATTAAATATGTAATCAACAAATCTTGACTATGCAACACGATATGTATGCCTTGCATTTTAATCAAATCGTCGCAAATAGCAACCAACATACTCGAACTTCTTGTAACTGGCAGTTTTATAACTAAACGCGTGATATCAGATTGCATTTACAACGATTGTATAATATTGGAGAATGATATGAGGCCTAAAACATTTGTTTCTGTCTCACGCCTACCAGGACGGCTACGTTGTCGTGTTCGTGACCAAAAAAACACACACGAAGTATTAAAGTTTTTTAACTATATCTAAAAGGACCCATTAGGCTACAACGCCCGGAAGGCTTGATAAACATGTATTCGAAATGTTGGCAAAATTTCTGTCATTAAATTTATTAATGATTGTTTTAGTAATTTTCTGTTTTTGTTTTTAACAAATTTGTGCAAATGTTATTTATAGCGTAACAATACTTAAATACGAGTAAATGTAAGATCTATGTTTCATAAAATATCATTATAAATGTATATTATTGTTACTCTGTGCCCTTTTCATCTGTTAGTACTATTTATACTTAATTGTTTGACTTAACATACTGAACAATGTCTATATAATTATACAAAATTAAATTTGTTTGTCTCTATGCTTTTTTCATCTTTTCTATTCACACTGAAATATTTTGTTTCTTTCATATTCTTAAAATGTTTTTTCAACACACACAATTACATGCATTAGATAGAAAACTTGAAATGTGCTGCACATGTAATTGTGTTAATTTCTATTTGCATTACATTGTTGTGTTATTGCTTATAAATGTATATGTATTTGTTTGCAAATAATTATTTCTCGAAATAAAATGTGTCATACTCTGGCGGCCTCCAGAGATCCCAAGGTCAGTCGAAGTTACTTTATCAACCTCTTCTGGCAACTTTGTCGTTTACTGTTTTCCAAATTTAGTGTAGCCGATTTAAGAAAAATAACACTTACAAAGTGTGTATAAGAATTGCGTTATTGTAGTGCCAAAGATTTTATTGTCGTTTTGCGTCATAGCGCAAATTTTGCATTCCCGTTTAATTATGAAGGCTATTCATTATGTATGTTTTTTTAGTTGTTTTGAATCACAAATAGAGCGAGTAGTCATACTGCATTAAACATATAGTTTAATGACGTAATATATAATATGATTCTTATATATATATATATATATATATATATATATATATATATATATATATATATATATATATATATATATATATATATATATATATATATATATATATATATACAGAGTTGTTGATTTACTATTAATTCTTTCAATATCGATTATTAACAACAATACGTTTATAACGAAAAACTGCCATTGACTTGAGGCTATCAGCTAGACAATTCTACACAACACATTTATATCAAAGAAAAGTGTTTCGCGGTAATTGTTTCCTCTGTCCATTGGCGATTGAAGAGACTTGCAAGTACTGGTGTAATTGTGTTTCCATTACCCCATGTTTTCCCTCGATGTAATAACATTATTTAGGACTAACGTGTTGAATGAAAGCACGAATCGTTTGTTGGTCGACGTGATTAGTTCACAAGGTGTACTGAAGCGATACACGTTTCCTCGTGCAAAGCCAACAATTCTTTTTTTTTGTAATAACTCAATGCCGAAATCTTAGCGTAAATTAAATACATGGTTTGTAAGAGATTATTTCAAATAATAACAACTTGACTCGAAGTCGGGAACTACTGAACACACAATGTACAAAATAATGAATACAAGTTTACAATTTCGCAATTGATGCTAAACACAAACCTTATATTGATCTTTACAAAAAAGCTTTCAAAATATTGATATTTTAAAAGGGCCTTTTCACGTTTTGGTTAATTGAAAAAAAAGGTTCAGATTCGCCAATTTTAGTTGTAGTTATGGTATTTGTGAGGAAAAAGTATTTACCATGATCTAAAATATCATTCATATCATTCATATGCATCTTTTGACGATTTAAAAGCCTGACAATTATAAAGCGTTGCAACGCGACACGATTGAATAATTTGGAAAGTTCTGTTTTTATCGTTATATTTAGTTATACTACTACGATTGCTTATTTACAGTGTAAAATTCATCACTCATTGTTATAGAAGGGATAGCCGAGTGGTCTAAGCGATAGACTTTTAGTCCTGGTTTGAGCAAAGTGGAGGGATACTTTTTGTCTTTCTTGAATTTTATTCTTGTTTGTGTTACTGGATCTGTTTAGATCCAATGTTTACATTTATCTATGTTAAGCATAAATGACAAACTTTAATACATGCCGAAATAGGCGAAAAGGCCCCTTTAAATAGTTTTATACAAATAAGTAAAATATAACTATGTTCAATAAGATTGTCAAAATACTTGGCCGGCCTCCACTGAGTGCACGAATTGGAATTGTAGCGAATCGATATTATAACAAAAACATGCATGTCCATCTTCTGGATTTCTTTAACGTTCTATATATGTTGCGCAAACAACACACGACACAAAAAGTTAGCGTACTATGTTTCTCAAACAAATTCCATCGATAACTCATACGAATATCATTCAACACATTTAATGCTAACAAATGAAATAAGGCTTTGAGTTTGCGACTTGAAAAGTAACATTCTGATTTAGCTGTAGATACCAAAGAAAATATTGAACGGTATATTGTCACAACTCAAACATATCAAACGTTTGTTAACACTTTGTTTAACATATGCGGAGAGCGCAGGTAGAGCAGGAATCCATACTCACACAGAGCGCAAAGACAAATATATATATGATTTCGAAATCAACTTCAAGAACCATGAGTATATATCATATATATCGAATATGTCACATCAAAGAGTAAATTATTTCATGATTTCCCCTGGTACGGTAATTGATGTTTAAATTTAGGCGGATATATTGTAATGTTGAGCTTCTTAATATGTATTTGATTGTTCGATGGATAACGTCTAAAGTTAATGATAACATGAATATTACATATCGCCCTTGATTAATAATAGTATTTATTTTTTGCTGCTGCACCAAAAGACTTAATACGAGAACTACGACTACTACAACTACTACTACTTCTCGACACTACAACTTCTTCGACACGACGACGAAGACGACGACGACGACGACGACGACGACACGACACGACGCGACGACGACGACGACGGCGACGATGACGACGACGACGACGACGACGACGACGACACGAAGCCGAGACGACGACGACGACGACGACGACGACGAGGACGAAGACGACGACGACGACGACGGCGACGACGACGACGAGACGACGAGACGACGAGACGAAGACGACGACGACTACGACGACTAGCTAGAACGACTGACGACAACAACGACGACACGACGACGACGGCGAACGACGAAACTACTACTACCTACACTGACGACTACTACTACACGTACTATACTACTACTACGACTACTATACTACTACTACTACTACTACTACTACTACAAACTACAACTACTACTACTATAACTACAACTACTACTACTACTACTACTACTACTACTACTACTACTACTACTACTACTACTACTACTACTACTACTACTACTACTACTACTACTACTACTACTACTACTACTACTACTACTACTACTACTACTACTACTACTACTACTACTACTACTACTACTACTACTGCTGCTGCTGCTGCTGCTACTACTACTACTACTACTACTACTACTACTACTACTACTACTACTACTACTACTACTACTACTACTACTACTACTACTACTATTACTACTACTACTACTACTACCACTACTACTACTTCTTCTACTACTTCTTCTTCTTAAATAATAATAATAATAATAATAATAAGAATAAAAATAAAATAATAATTATACTACTACTACTACTACTACTACTACTACTACTACTACTACTACTACTGCTATAACTACTACTACTACAACTACTATTACTACTACTACTACTACTACTACTACTACTACTACTTCTACTACTACTACTACTACTACTACTACTACTACTACTACTTCTACTACTACTACTACTACTACTGCTGCTGCTGCTGCTGCTACTACAACTACTACTACTACTACTACTACTACTACTACTACTTCTACTACTACTACTACTACTACTACTACTACTACTACTACTACTACTACTACTACTACTATTATTACTACTACTACTATTACTACCACTACTACTACTTCTACTACTACTTCTTCTTCTTAAATAATAATAATAATAATAATAATAATAATAATAATAATAATAATAATAATAATAATAATAATAATAATAATAATAATAATAAAAATAAAATTATAATTATAATAATGATAATTATAACGATAATAACGATATTTTTTTTTTATTGAACCATGCATAATACTTGACACACCGCAAATGATGCCACCTTTTATGGACACTGTTCATTAAATAGATTGAATCTATGAATGAAAATTATTGACAAAAAATCCGAATTTAACCGGACAGAAAAAATCAATTTACAGCTGGATGCACAGACTTTTTCGTTCCGTTGGCCTTGTCTCTAGGATGATATTGCAAACCTCAGCAGTGCACATTCCCCGCAAAAGAAACATTTAATAATGCTAATTACAGTTTCGACAAGCAATCCATTTTTTTCTGAGAGCTTCCAAACCCCGTGAGAGTTCTATTCGCGCGTTCTTCGACGAATTAAATAGCGAATTCATGGCAATATACCTGTTATATATCGCCGTTTATTTCCTTTAGATAAAGTGTCGCATTTAAAAGCTCTTTTATGAAAGCTTCCCAGTTTGTTTCAGTAGACCAACTGTCGTTGTTTTATGGTCATGTTGTACAATGGTGATAATCGTGGTTCATTTTAATTGTTGTTCCTTTTTTGTTAATGATTGGAAATTAATCTAAAACAGACCGACGATTTCATTCTAGGTGCAAAAAACAACAACAACATAGTCATACAATTATTGGATGCATATGAGTCGGACTGACGCTTTTCCAAACAGTTAAGATGCAACCGCATAGTTCCAAAAGGATTTTTGATAAATTTTGGATTTGCATCGTATATGCTTTACAAAGATGACCTTATCTAAGTGTACATCTTTATATCTACATGCATGAACATATGATACATCACAGCGTACAATGTATGTGAGTTATATAGCCGTATATATGCAGATATCCACAAGATCAGTATCGGCATTAACCCATTTATGCTAAGTGGACTCTCCAATCCTTCTTAATTGGATCAATTTATATCCAAAATAAGGGATGTCAAGTATACTTATTTCTATATTTAGAATATTTCTAACAGAAATTCCATTAAGCAAACAGCGTAGACCCTGATGAGACGCCGCATCATGATGTACTTCATCTGTACATTGCTGTATTTACTGTTTGCCTAAGACCGGGTACTTCAAGACCAGGGTCGTCATTTTAACGTAAGGTATCTTTATTTTACTTTAATACATCGTCATTTTAGCCAGCAAACATGTTTTCTGGGGATGATGATCGATTCAAAGTGAACTCCGGTGCTAGCCATAAAATGTACAACACACACACACAAATATTATGGATTGGCTGAATGATAGACCTCTACTCTAAAGTTTCTTCATGAATTAACACAAACATGTTCACGTCAGCATATTCGGTTTTTACTTGAGTGTCCTTGTGAATTGATAATACAGTATGATAATTGAAGGCTTTTAAAGATAGAATGTAAATAACACAACTTTAAGAAAGTGACAAATACGACGGGATAATATTGAAATATTTATTATCTATTGTACTTGGTTAAACCCCATTGACAAGTTGTCAAAAGATTTCCATAAGAAGCATACGTCAAAGACCGTTGTTCAACGCAGGCTCTTTACAACACTTAAAATGAATAACTGCGAGCTTATTTATTCATAAGTGCACAATTGTATCCGTTCTAAGTGTAGTAACTGGACAAATGAGGCTAAAAATGGGAGTCAATCTTCATAAGAAGGACGCCAATTTGTAACAGTCTACTAATTATAAAATTTGATTGTTATCGATTTGATTGATATTCTTACTTCAAACAATCATCACACATGCATCGACGAAATACCCACTTGTGTTATTAACTGTATCCAAACCTTAATAAAAAACAAAGATACGTACTTAAATGATGTCTTTCTTTATTTGTCCATTATCACATTTGGAATTATTTGCGTGTACATCAGTTTAAGCCTGTCGGTTTTCAAGTTTTATTATATATTTTCTGAAGTATATTGTGAAAGAATTATTTTCGTTTATATGGAAATACTCGTTTTGGCATATTTACACAATTAACCTACTCAATACGGGTAAATACTATGTCGCGCGTTAAAACAACGGTTCGATGAACGCTATATTTGATACTTTTTTTTATAGAGTACGTTTGCATTTTGTTGATCCTCATTTTTAAATCCCCCAGAATGTGTAAACGCATACAATTTGTTCACGACAGCAAATTCATTGACAAAACATTTCCATTGGCAACAAGCTTACTCTAAGGCAATATCCGTTTCAAACATTTATATCAAAGAAAAGTGTTGTGAGATAATTGTTTCCGCCATGTACTCGCGATTGAACACACTTTCAAGTGCTGATGTAATTTGGTTTCCATTACCGCACGATTTTCTTTAAACGAATCGGTCAAAAAGGACGGGTTGAATAAATCTTCAGGGAGGGTGAAAACCATCACAAACACTTATGAAAAATGTTGCAAACTTTAGGGAATATATTTCATATTTAAATTATAAAAACACGTGCAAAAAGCCATGAACTGAGTTGCTATACTGCATATTAGATAAACGGCTGTTATATACTGCTCAGTATGCCCAGTAAACGCGTCAATATTTAATTTGACAAATCAAATGACACGTTTAAACATTTTTGTGAGTGTGACACTCCATGTGATTTTGAATTGCAAATTCTTCAATGATATGTTATTACAACATTCGGTTTGTATACTAAATACCTCATACAACTCAATGTTTAAACGCGTATTTTCAATACCGACCAATGTGTCATGATGGTCTAACAAAAGATATGAGTTTATATCATGTGTAAATATATTGCTTGTTTCGGTGTAAACACATGCTTCATCTAAACAGAATTAGAGACAACATATTTTTACTAAATATGTTATTAAATATGCATATAACATATCTTACATTTTAGACTACAAAGGATAAGGCTCCTTTAGGATTCACCTGACATTTTCTTGTCCTTCCAAATATTGTAACTTGTGAGCTTCGGGACTATTCAGCACAATCGCTCAATATCGCTTATGAATGTTTGGACACGCTTTCACTGTTCGATGGTCTATTCCAATACCCGAGAGCTTAACAATCTATATACGAACATTATCGGTAATTAGTATATGTGTTCAATTCATTTTTCCCCAGTATCAACTAATCTATTAATGTATACATATTTTGTCCAAACAACAAGCTGTCATCGTAATACTGTATATTGCACCATTATATCCAACTACATTGCATATACATTATTATTTGCAAGGAACAACCAAGAACACAATTAATTACTGTTATACATTTTTTTGAGCGGTTAATAATGCACTATCGAACGATATTTTTTGTTCGTTTCTCTAGATTATGCCATCTAACCATGCACATTCCATCGAAATGATTGTTTTACAATGGTCATTACAGTTTTGACTAATATTTATCACGTGTACTTATCTGACTATTTAGTCGTATTTAAATTGTGCATGACATAGGTCATATCGACCTCTGAAGTTGTTGTTGCTGTGATATTTTAAGGTTGCATATTATAAACAAACACAACACAAGTGTGCATTATTAACATGCTTAAATTTATTGGTATTTTGTATATATTCAATAGCGAATCTTATGTTTCATACATTCAGCGTAACATTTAAAGTTATTTGTTTCAATTTACCCGATCGACCCTTATTTTTTGATGTTTATTGTTTGGTATAAGATGTTGAGTGTTCATTCTATTAATTCGTTTACATGCACAAAAAGCGCAATTTAGTTGGCGATAATGTTTGCTTAATTCGATGATATTCGCTTTATTCTTTTTAAATGATTAAATAAAGACTGGAAAGATTTTGTATGCCATTGCATATTCTTTTTAAAGTGGAGATTCATAAAGCAAACGTTATGGAAAAGTATGTTTAATTCACCTACTTATCCCATTATTGTTGACGAATCTACTGAAAAACAGACACTTTTTTCTACCTCGGTATACTGGTGAGCAATGCACTAACTACAATATTCGTCTTTTCCCTAAGAGACTTGACACACAGGCGTCGGTCATTTACGGATTTGTGAAACAATATATCAGAAACGCATGTCTGAATTATATGCTTGACCAATTGCGTATTTACACATGAGTAAAACGAAAAAGATTTTCGCATTGCACTTCTACTGAATACTCGTAATATGGGCCGTTACTGAAGATATAAAGATTACATTTTATATTTTCATTCTTTTTTGAAAATATTGAAAAAAAAAGATAGGTTAATTGGTTGTTTGATTTCAATTTCAGTATTCAGTGTTTATGACTATCGAACAAACGCGCAAACAGACATGAAAGACGGAAAATAGACATAGATGAATGTTTGTGGAAAAGTGGTACATGATCATAAACATATAGCCATATTAACATTAAATTTCCACGATTAATGGAAATACGGGATACACGTGCGAAAAGGCTAAACCACCGTTTGGTGTCAAGTTGACGATACAGTATCTTTGTTGCCTGCTTTAATATATGTTATTGATCAATCCCAGAAATCAACGTAACCCTGGTCTTGTCCTGATGTTTAAATGACAATGTGTTTAATTAAATCCAATTTATTGTCCCCAAGTTACAAAAACAAAACCCATTGCCATATTTGTTGATTGAAACAAAACTGCCCTTTTAATTGGACGTTATGGCCGTTGGACAATAAAACATGCCCCTCGCTCATAAAAGATGCATATGTATAGTGACCTGGTAATGGAGGAAGCAGTACATGTAAAGGGCACACTCAGACATTTTCAATCACTTCTGTTCCGTTGTCACATAAAACGCCCTAAGCATGATTATATTGGTCTATTCCGAAGCTTGTCATAAATACTTAAAGATAATAATGTACAATTACACTGTCAAAGTAGGGCATTGTAGAATATGTATGCTGGAGAGTTTATGTTGGAATTTCATCAGTGTTTTGTTTACCCATGAAGTTATAAGCGAGCCCTGTGTTTGTCCCTAATTCACATCAGGTACACATGGGCGCTTTATGCGTGACCATTTCAATCATTATTTCATTTTTATATTTTTTAAAGTTTATCACATAATTCAAGCAGAACTGTCGTGTCTGTAATACCCCCGCACAGTTTCAAGAAATGCTATCAAAACAAATGCAATTTTCATACTTTTATACTATGCTGTTCCACATTGATACCTCATAATATAGCCGAGACATTCCCTTAATGAAAGATCAGCATGCACATTCACAAATGCAATTACTGCTGGAATAATTACAGCAGAAGCAATTACTGCTGGAATAATGACATCAAGGGTTAAAGCTCGTGTGCAATTGTGCATTTCTGATTCTAGAGACCTTCATTCTTACGAAACAAAATCATGTAAAGTTGATATAGTAAACCAGATAGACCCATTTTAAACTTAAACGATATAAGTGAAAAGAAGACAATCATTCTGAAAATTTGGTAAAATGATTTATATGTTGTGTGCACTGTGTATTACATCTATAATATCTACCTACCTTTTGAGTTTCAAGAGGGTAATGTTTTAAAATATGGTCCGTACAATTGTTAAATCGACAAAATAAACAAAGGAATACAACTCTAAAATATGAAAGCAAGAGTTAGAGTTAATGTACATTTCAAATCCCCGTCATTGGATGTAGAAACTCTATAAGTTTCAAAATGAAAACACTTTCAGTTTTCTTTAAATATCCTTCGAACAAAATATAAGTACAAACATGAACAGAGGGCAATAATAATAAAAAAACGATGGAAGGAGGATTTATAGTTCTTGCGTACTGCATGTGATAAAAATTAGAACTACCTACCAATTACTATAAAAACTAAGGCATCTTTCAGTTTTGAGATATTCTCCTTACATAATTTATATACACACAAAGCGAATGGCAATACATACGGAGCCGTATATTGTTTTTTTGTGCATTGCCACATGAGCAACTATACGTTTCACGTTGATGTTTCTTTTAGGTTTTGCCACATACTTTGAAAAAAATTTAAGTACAAAAAATTGGTAATTAATCTAAATATGGGGATGAGAAGTTATGATTCTTGCACACTGCACACAACAACAATCAGATCAATTCACCTATACATTTACAAGTTGATAACTTTTTTACTTTTTTGGGATATATCCGGAACAAGACAACGCGACGACGACGCTGACGACCATCTTAAACAAGTGTAAATCCCTTAAAACTTGTTTTTTTTTTAGAAATTTAAGTTCCCTTCAAGTGTCATAACCAGAACAATAAGGGCAAGTTTACAGATTAAGTTGATACTTTAAAACAATCCACAAAAGGAAGAACATCACAAACGTGCGGTGGCACTAAGGTGACATCACCGCTCAAAATTGGTTTTCGGGAAAACACAAGTTCTGTTTTCCCGTCTCCAAAAAAAAAATAACACGGGGAAACACAAAATAAGTCTGTTCTCAGGAGTTTATGTTTTTGGACACCGAAAATGAAAAACAGAACTTGTATTTTCTCGACTTTATTTGGAGTGAAAAACACAAGTTCTGTTTTCCCGTCTCCAAAAAAGACGGGGAAATATAACTTGATTTTTCCGCTCAAAACAAAGACGGGAAAACAGTAGTGCGTTCAGTTACAGCGAACGTTCGCCAATGATCGTTCGTTTCCGATTCGGTCTTATTGAACGATAAGTTCGGCGCGAACGTTTCAAGATGGCGGCTCCCAGAAAATTGATTGCGATTTTAATGGAGCTAATCGCGAATAACAATATTGTATCAGAGGAAAGGTCGTCGGAAGACTAAATACTGACAATTTCATAATACAAAACTATAAATACCCGTATTCTTTTTTAGATGAAGACTTAAATAAAAGAGATTTCAAAAATAATAAAACCTATACTAGTTTTATTATAATTATAAGTGGTGTGGATGCGATAGTGTTATTTTTCATTAGCGATCAAAATTTAGTGTAAGAGGTGCATTGAATCAGCTATAAAATAAAGCCCTAAAATAGCGCAATACATTACAATCTTCAAATGAAATTGTAACTTTCTTTTACATTGAATGAATTTTCGTTTCGTTTTCATTTAATGAAAATATTAATAAATTTTAGCATTCAAATGAAAACAAACACATGCATATTTTTCGAATTGAACTGTCTTTGAATGTACATGTATATTGAAAACTCTTTTGTAGTGATAATGAGCGATGAAATTCCGGAATTTTATTATACCATAAATCTATACATTTATTTTACCCAAGTGTTTTATATCCATATTATGATCAAACGCGATTGCTTGTTTTCACGATGATGTTTCGAACATTGCAGTAACGCACGATATTTAAACGTTATATTTGCAGGTACCCGTTAAATACGTTAATTGTGTAGCAGTAAATTTCCACAATATTTTTAATGTATTGTTATTATTAAACACTTTTTTGTTATGTTTAAACAGAGACGTAGGTATCTGGTTTAAACTGGCTAATATATATATATATACTTAATAGTTCCTGTTAATCCATTTCGGACAAATGTACGTCTATTTTTTAAAATATGTTCAAATATTTTATTAAAGCAACTGTTAAGTTTTTGGCTTAACATGCCAAGAGATGACATGGAGGTATCATAAATCGTGTTTAATGACCAGACACCTGCGGTTAATGACCCCATACAGAGACATATACGTATAGGTCCCTGGGTTTATGACACCCTGTTTTCTTAGTAATTGTCTGGACAGTATCCGATCATATCGAGATAATCGGTTGTGATGAACAAAGGGGCAATTAAACACTGGGTGGTTAAAAATGCTGAAATAAAGAGTGTCAACATTGTTGTGAACAAGTAAATAAAACATTAACATGTATCAAGAGGATTTAGTTAATCTGTAACAAGGTAAGTTTTTACAGACATAT